>NW_020536798.1:0-15299 GCF_003426905.1 Ctenocephalides felis
TAGACTCAAGAACAACACCAGCCAACGACTTGCCAGAACACATTTTATTGAAATACAACGTACCGTACCGGTGACAGACTACTCAAGGGACATGTGAGCAGACTGACAAAAATTATTTCCAATGAAATACGTGACTACCGAAACAATACTTGGACCAAAAGACTCGAGAACTTAAATACTGACCCACACAAAATTTGGCAGACAGCAAAAAGACTGACGCGGAAAGCAACATCCATACCTCCACTCAAATTAACTGACAACAGTTACGCAACGCACACCAGCAGACAAGGCGGAAATATTGGCAAAAAACTTTGAGAACATACATAAACCAAATGCCAATAAGTCAAACGCAGACCTGAAACAAGACGTACACGAGACAATTCAAACTTCACTGACCTCCACAGGGACAAAGACTTACGAATAGACCCTGCCACAGTTTCCGAAATAAAGACAATAGTTAAAAAATTACCAAACAGAAAAGTACCAGGACCGGACGGACTACAAAACATAATACTTAAACAACTACCGACGACTTACACGCATAATAAATAGAATAATCCAAAAGGCTGCTTTCCCGCTTCTTGGAAAACCTCCACCATATTTCCAATAGTGAAACCAAGGAAACAGCCAGACGTACCACAGAACTACAGACCGATCAGCCTCCTCAACACAATGAGTAAGGTAGCCGAAAAGGTACTACTCAAAAGACTTAACAAACACATAAGACACAACAAATCATACCTGACATACATACGGCTTCAAAGAACAACTCCACACTACACCCACTGACAAAACTCATAGAAAATACTGTTCTCAATTTCAACAGACGAAACCATACCGGACTGGTGTTACTCGACTTTGAGAAGGCGTCTGACACCATCTGGATGGACGGACTTATACATAAACTTATCCAACTAAACTTTCCACCGTACATAACGAAACTTTACACTCATACCTCTCAGACCGCAACTTCACTGTACAAGTAGACAACGGACTTTCGACGGTTAAAACAAGTGACGGCGGGAGTACCGCAGGGCTCGATTCTGGGACCGTACTGTTTAACGTCTACTTTCACGACATACCCACTGACGCCGACACAACGTTACTGACGTTTGCTGACGACACTGTCATATACAAATCATCACGCTCACCGACGCTACTGACTACAAGATACAGACACACATAGACAAACTAACTGAATATACTGACAAATGGCAAATTAAATCAATCCGCAAAGACGGAGGCTATTCTTTTCACAAAGAGCCGAAATGCCACGACTAGACTGACTGACTTGGACAAAATTAAAGTATTGGACTGTGAAGCTGAGTGGTCCAAGGATGTCAAATATCTTGGTGTGACCCTGGACCATAGACTCAGCTTCACAAAACATGTTAATACAAAAATTGGACAGGCTTACGGGATGTTAAATCTACTGAGACCTCTCTCTTGAACCACAACAGCCCGCTAAGCGTGAAGCACAAGCGACACTTTACTTGACACTAATAAGACCGATTACGACATACGCCGCTCCGGTATGGAACGCGACGACTAAGACTAACTTACGAAAACTACAGACTTACAAAATAAGACACTACGACTCGTACTCAACAAAATAAGGGACCCACTGACTAGACATTACTACTCTTCAAAATACATACACAACAGACTGACTTGCCGACCATACTAGACTTTATAAAAATCACTGAAATTTGTTATCTAAAATGTGGGGATCATCCTAATATTAACATCGCGGGCCTCGGCCACAAGAGACGATATTTGGTATGGCAATCACGCCATGCCAAAATATATACTGATCGACCCATAGCGGTAAACGAAAATTGGCTCGACACAAATTTTTTCCCTTAGAGTGAATAAATTTTTATTATATTTTTTCTTCTTTTTGTGTTATTATGTGTTATTATAAATAGTGCTATGTGATTTTTTTTTTTGGGGATAATTTTTCTTTCCTCTTTTTTGTCACACAAATATGAATTTATTTATATATTTTGAATTAATTATTGTTTGCAAATCAAATCCAATGAAGGATACAATACCTTCGGGTAAAAAAACCCATGTTTTAAAATGCAATGTACATACTTTTATATACTGAAATATATGTCTTTGAATTGAAAAAATTGAATCCTCTTTCCAAACCCCAAGTTGGTGTTGCTATGGTTAGAGGATAAGCACTATTAGAAAGTGAATCTTTTCTAAATTAAAAAAAATTCAGATTATATTTTTAATTCTGACTGTAGTTCTAATGGCATCTCGTAGAAATACTAGTGTATTGTGGTACCATTTTGAAAAAAATGATAGTATGAAAGCAAAGTGTAATGTGTGCAAACAGCAGATAAAGTATAGTTCAACAAGCGCCAATTTAAAAAGTCATTTAAAAAGAAAGCATATTACCATATTGCTTCGTTGCAAGAAACTGAGGCAGGAAGTTCACAGCAGACTCGTATTTTACAGTATATGAGTAATTCCGGAGAGGCTATACCAAGTTCTAGTAGTGCTCAACAACAACCTACAAGTGTGCGTCAAAGGGTATTCGAGACTTTCATGACTAAAAAAATTAGCAGCGAACAGAAAAAATGATTGACCATGATTTGATGGATATGTTCATTGATAGTTTCCATGCATTTTCATTAGTTGAAGAAAGAGCGTTTAAAAAGTTGATGCGGTGGATACCAGGATATGTTCTTCCATCTAGAAAGACTGTTTCAGGATCCATGCTCGAGGAGCAAACACAACAAGGCAGTTGAAAAACAAGAGCGGAAGTTTTAGCTGAAGCACAAACTATTTGCATAACATTAGATGTTTGGACTACTAGGGTTACTGAGGCATATGTGGCAGTTACAGACCATTACATTACAGACAATTATACGAGACTTGAAACTCGTAACTTGAAAACTGTTCTTCTCGGATGCTGTCAACTTGAAGGAGCGCATACATCAGAAAATCTAGCAATAGAAATTCAAACAATCCTTGACAATAGGAAATTTCTTCAGAAGGTAACTTTTGCCATTAGTGATAATGCCAGTAACATGAAAAATCCATTAAAGATATTTTAAAAATAAAACATTATGGATGTTTTGCACACACTATTAATTTAATAGTAAATGATGCCTCAAATTGATTAAGAGTGAGATCGATATAATAAAGAAAATTGTTAGCCACTTCCGGAGGAGTGTCACTGCATGTGAAAAAATGCAGCAATATGGACACACAAAAATTGATTTAAGATGTCGAAACAAGTGGAACTCCACCTTTTACATGGTGGAACGATTTGTCGAGGTTGAAGAGTCAATAAGGATGACAATGAGTGTTTTAGATGCAAATGTACCATCATTGACTTCTGAAATGTGGAAAATGTTGACACCCCACTGCTTAATTTTAAAACCATTTGAAGATATTACCACCACTGAAAGTGGTGAAAATTACCTGACAGGAAGCCTGGTAATAGTGTTAGTAAGATGTTTGAATGAGTCTTGTAACAAATTATTGGCACGAATGGCCCGTTGCCAGTAATTAGAAGAATCACTGAATTTTTAAATCAGGAATTAATGACAGATTTCCAAATGTCGAGAGGAGCAAGACATTTGGAATCTGTACATTATTAGATTCTAGGTTCAAAATGAAGGTTTTCTCAAACATAGAAGATGCAAAAATTATTAAAGAAGATCTTAGCAGAAGTAGCAAAAATCATTGAAGAACGAAGACTTTTAGAGAATGTTGTTCCCGTGCCATCAACGTCCATGGATATCGATGAGTATAACCCATGGACTATTTTAAATAAACCTAGTAGGAGCATCACTGCATCACTGCATCAATCCACTCCACTATATGCTGCTATAAAGGAAATTGATATATATCTCGCTAATGATAGCTTGCCTATGAAATCTGCAGAAGGTATATTAAATTGTTCAATGCAATGGCGGAGAAATCACCAGCATGTTTATCCAAATTTAGCGAGATTGTTTAAAAATCAATGTAATGTTGTAGCTACCTCCGTTCCTTGTGAATGGCAAATTAAAATCAATCCGCAAAAGACGGAGGCTATTCTTTTCACAAAGAGCCGAAATGCCACGACTAGACTGACTGACTTGGACAAAATTAAAGTATTGGACTGTGAAGCTGAGTGGTCCAAGGATGTCAAATATCTTGGTGTGACCCTGGACCATAGACTCAGCTTCACAAAACATGTTAATACAAAAATTGGACAGGCTTACGGGATGTTAAATCTACTGAGACCTCTCTTGAACCACAACAGCCCGCTAAGCGTGAAGCACAAGCGAACACTTTACTTGACACTAATAAGACCGATACTGACATACGCCGCTCCGGTATGGAACGCGACGACTAAGACTAACTTACGAAAACTACAGACATTACAAAATAAGACACTACGACTCGTACTCAACAAAATAAGGGACCCACTGACTAGACATTACTACTCTTCAAAATACATACACAAACAGACTGACTTGCCGACCATACTAGACTTTATAAAAAAGCTCACTGAAATTTGTTATCTAAAATGTGGGGATCATCCTAATATTAACATCGCGGGCCTCGGCCACAAGAGACGATATTTGGTATGGCAATCACGCCATGCCAAAATATATACTGATCGACCCATAGCGGTAAACGAAAATTGGCTCGACACAAATTTTTTCCCTTAGAGTGAATAAATTTTTATTATATTTTTCTTCTTTTTGTGTTATTATGTGTTATTATAAATAGTGCTATGTGATTTTTTTTTTTGGGGATAAATTTTCTTTCCTCTTTTTTTGTCACACAAATATGAATTTATTTATATATTTTGAATTAATTATTGTTTGCAAAATCAAATCCAATGAAGGATACAATACCTTCGGGTAAAAAAACCCATGTTTTAAAATGCAATGTACATACTTTTATATACTGAAATATATAGTCTTTGAATTGAAAAAATTGAATCCTCTTTCCAAACCCCAAGTTGGTGTTGCTAATGGTTAGAGGATAAGCACTATTAGAAAGTGAATCTTTTCTAAATTAAAAAAAAATTCAGATTATATTTTTAATTCTGACTGTAGTTCTAATGGCATCTCGTAGAAATACTAGTGTATTGTGGTACCATTTTGAAAAAAATGATAGTATGAAAGCAAAGTGTAATGTGTGCAACCAGCAGATAAAGTATAGTTCAACAAGCGCCAATTTAAAAAGTCATTTAAAAAGAAAGCATATTACCATATATGCTTCGTTGCAAGAAACTGAGGCAGGAAGTTCACAGCAGACTCGTATTTTACAGTATATGAGTAATTCCGGAGAGGCTATACCAAGTTCTAGTAGTGCTCAACAACAACCTACAAGTGTGCGTCAAAGGGTATTCGAGACTTTCATGACTAAAAAAATTAGCAGCGAACAGAAAAAAATGATTGACCATGATTTGATGGATATGTTCATTGATAGTTTCCATGCATTTTCATTAGTTGAAGAAAGAGCGTTTAAAAAGTTGATGCGGTGGATACCAGGATATGTTCTTCCATCTAGAAAGACTGTTTCAGGATCCATGCTCGAGGAGCAACACAACAAGGCAGTTGAAAATACAAGAGCGGAAGTTTTAGCTGAAGCACAAACTATTTGCATAACATTAGATGTTTGGACTACTAGGGTTACTGAGGCATATGTGGCAGTTACAGACCATTACATTACAGACAATTATACGAGACTTGAAACTCGTAACTTGAAAACTGTTCTTCTCGGATGCTGTCAACTTGAAGGAGCGCATACATCAGAAAATCTAGCAATAGAAATTCAAACAATCCTTGACAATAGGAAATTTCTTCAGAAGGTAACTTTTGCCATTAGTGATAATGCCAGTAACATGAAAAAATCCATTAAAGATATTTTAAAAATAAAACATTATGGATGTTTTGCACACACTATTAATTTAATAGTAAATGATGGCCTCAAATTGATTAAGAGTGAGATCGATATAATAAAGAAAATTGTTAGCCACTTCCGGAGGAGTGTCACTGCATGTGAAAAAATGCAGCAATATGGACACACAAAAATTGATTTAAGATGTCGAAACAAGGTGGAACTCCACCTTTTACATGGTGGAACGATTTGTCGAGGTTGAAGAGTCAATAAGGATGACAATGAGTGTTTTAGATGCAAATGTACCATCATTGACTTCTGAAATGTGGAAAATGTTGACACCACTATGCTTAATTTTAAAACCATTTGAAGATATTACCACCACTGAAAGTGGTGAAAATTACCTGACAGGAAGCCTGGTAATAGTGTTAGTAAGATGTTTGAATGAGTCTTGTAACAAATTATTGGCACGAAATGGCCCGTTGCCAGTAATTAGAAGAATCACTGAAATTTTTAAATCAGGAATTAATGACAGATTTCCAAATGTCGAGAGGAGCAAGACATTTGGAATCTGTACATTATTAGATTCTAGGTTCAAAATGAAGGGTTTCTCAAACATAGAAGATGCAAAAATTATTAAAGAAGATCTTAAGCAGAAAGTAGCAAAAATCATTGAAGAACGAAGACTTTTAGAGAATGTTGTTCCCGTGCCATCAACGTCCATGGATATCGATGAGTATAACCCATGGACTATTTTAAATAACCTAGTAGGAGCATCACTGCATCACTGCATCAATCCACTCCACTATATGCTGCTATAAAGGAAATTGATATATATCTCGCTAATGATAGCTTGCCTATGAAATCTGCAGAAGGTATATTAAATTGTTCAATGCAATGGCGGAGAAATCACCAGCATGTTTATCCAAATTTAGCGAGATTGTTTAAAAATCAATGTAATGTTGTAGCTACCTCCGTTCCTTGTGAAAGGATCTTTTCAAAAGCAGGCATGGTTATTACGGATAGAAGATCGAGACTACAAAATATAAAAGTCGAAAAATTAATGTATTTAAATGTAAATTTAGATCAAAATCGGTTTGATAAAATTTAAAAATGTTACAATTTTAGTTTTGTTATATAACAAATTATATAATTTATTAGAAATGTATTCCTAATATTAAAATGTATAACATATGTCAATATTTGAATAAAATGTGCTTATGAAAATAATTTGTTTAATTTATAAAATTTCATAAAAACTTCTATTTAAGTTATCTTCATTTGATTTTTCAGGCTTTATAAAATATCATGTCATATAAAAATCTTCTTAGTTAACAAGGTCATAAATATTAGATTGCTCTTGGTTTATAATACAAAAAGGCGGAAGGGAGATATTTGACAACCTAATATTTATGACCTTGTTAACTAAGAAGATTTTTATAGATGAATACTAACTTTCAAATGTTTTGTTACTAATATTTTTCGTTATATCCATAACATTTTTAATTTGAAATTACTTGAAGTCATTTTTTGAACCTAACCTGAAAATAAATTATTGTGTTATATAAATTATTTGTCTATTATGTGAAACATTGCTATTTTAATTATAAATTCGTTGTTTCAGTATACTATGTCCTTTTGCTTTAAAATTAAAATATGATGGGATACACAGTTCAACTTCTAAACCTTGTTATTGATCAAATGATTTGACATTTAACTGGGACGAACATAGATAAGGAACAAACTTCATTAACTTTTAACGAAACAGTATTTTCAACTCATAGTTATTAACGTTCCAAGCGTTGAATTGTTAAAATCAACTATAGTTGAAAATTAACTAGTTTTTCAACTAGTTGACGAGAGCCCGTTAACCGTTTCGTTTCGTTGACGGAAAAAACGTCAACGACCCACCACTAGTGCCTAACAATGTTCGAGCATCCACAGGTAGGTCCTTGTGACCATGCTTAACCAAAATTTTTCATCATAAGAATCATAGAATCAGTTTGAGCTCTGTGGAGAGTCTAGAATCTAGACCAAAGAACATAGAGCAACGAATGCAAGAGTTTATGTCTATGGGCTATGATGACGGTTTGATATCATAACAATTCGCGCAATACTATGACGATGATTGGACTATGTTTATGGAAAGTTATCACATTAAATTTAAAAAGCATGTTTTTATGACGCAAATGCTGCAGGTAAGTAGTATTAAGATAGAGTTCTTTCACTCGGACTGGAATAATATAATAAGGTAAGGCAAGGCATATTATTTGCAAAGTGCACGAACAATATTTTATTTATTGATGACATGTCGCAATAGCATTTTGCCTTAAATATCAATATAATATAATGATCAATATTTCATTAATAACTTATTATTTTAACGAGTTTTTATGTTTTATTTTTAGTGTTATGGTGCATTATATCAATATTGGTAATATAGCGGAACTTCTTTGAAAAGTTAATAATATAACAATATTAAGGTGAGGCATATTATTTATATTTATAAGATATAAATTAAATATTTTACAAAATTATACTTATCCTAATTTATCCTCAATAAATTTTAATCTTTCATTTTTAGAATATTTTCTTTGTACCATCTCATATTGTTACAAAAATGGATTATAATGGATTAACTAATTGTGCTTTAGAATACAGTAATATCGAAAACTCATCAATGAGTGTTACAGACAAAATCCCTAAAGAAATTAAGCTATTTTCTTCAGATCTTCAATTTGAGAATTTATTCCATATTGCAAATGGTACAAATAAAAAAAATATTATAAAGAAGCATTTTTAGAGTGTTTTAAGAAAGCTGCAATATATCCTTGCGATTTGAACTTTCACTATGCACGTGTAAATAAAAAAGTGCTCATATTAAAGCTTATTGTCCCAAGAATAGAAATCAAAAGGAGGAAAAGGATGTTGGAAATTGCATGATATTTAATGCTCACATTAAATTTGATCCTCATCAAAAAATGATTAAAGAAATTTTAATCATACCTGAAGGTATACTTAATCTTGGTACAGAAACTTATCCAATTCTTAGGTGTAGGCAACTAAGAGAAAATGATAGAGATAATTTAAAAAAAAACTTAAACATCAAAAACCAGCAGCATATCGTCTCGAGCAGTTCAAAGATATGAGAACAAAATTTCCTGAATCATATGAAAATTTCGGTAAAGTAAACAATCTACCTTCACAAGTTTGCATGCGTCAGGCAAAGTATAAACTAAAGAAAAATGACTTCCATCCCGACGACAATATGGATCCTTAGGATGTTAAGGAAATTGACAATACCACCGAAAAAGCAAATTTTATGTGGTCTTTTTTTAAAGATTCCGGTAGCAGTAAGTCATGAAGCATGTGATGTATTAAAAGGGTATTTGCAAAATAATGCAGATAGAGTACTGTATTTTGATGCGACAGGTAGTTTAGTAAAAAAAACTTACTCCTTTTGTAAGAGAATATTTTTATATTCAGGTGTAATGATAGTGCCCATCAAATACAGATCGTTTTACATATCCATAGATAAATGTTTTATTAAGTGAACATAATGTTACAGCGATTGAAAGAGGTATTACAGATTGTATATATGAATTAGGCGGTCTTAAGGGGAGAAAAGTCCATATAACATTTTCAAAAAATTGAAATTTTTTTTTTCGATAATCTGCAAGTATAGTATGTTGAGCGTATATTAACGAGTCGGCAAAAAAAATCTCTTATATTAACAAAGTTATAGCTAACATAACGGAGCGGGCCGGAGTGCGCATTGTCAAGCGATCACGCGTATTGTTAAATTTCGAGTGAAAAAGGTCTCTTTCATTATAATAACTAGAAATACTTCTTTTGACCTACAACCGGAAGACTTCATGTACCTTAGTACATGTGTAATATTGGTATACGAACAAAGGTTAGTCGAGAAATATAGTTAGTTTAGCTGGAAAATTCGTAGTGTTCAGTCCATTTCAATACGTAACTAGCTGTAAGTGGAATTCTGTCTTAAGGCAATTAGGGCATCGTGCCTTAAGGCAAATTGCTGGAACTTCCCGTACCAAAAATTATTATTTTTTTAAAAACGATTAACATTTTTGAAAAGAAATTACTTCGAAATAATTATTGAGAAACTAGGAATATGACAAAAAAATACTTTTTTTTGAAAAAAAAATTTTTATTTGAAAAAAAAAATTTTTTTTTGAAAGAAAAAAATTTTTTTTTGAAAAGAAACTATTTTTTTGAAAAGAAAAATGTTTTCTTCATTTTGACATATTTGGAAATTCTGAACTTTTTTTCAAAGCAATCGTAGTGCTTGAACTGCATAGAGACGAATTGTCACAGCGCAAGTGCCGCGCCGCCGTCTAACGCATAAACATTGGTACGGAACCCATAGAAATGTAAAAAAAAATTATACTTATTGTTAAAATTTCTATACAATATCTGATAATTTGATGTGCATATGTCTAATCATCATTTTTAACCGCCGAATGGCATTTTTTTTTACTTTTTTCATTAGATCTCCGAAACCGCTAGACCTGCCTTCATGAAAATTTTATCAACTCTTCATCTTGCCAATACAAGTAAAATGATTTTTGAATTATTCAAATCGGACGCTCCGTTCTCTTAAAAACTGACTTACCGTTTTCGGCACTTTTTGCCCCGTATCTTCGGAACGGCTAGACCTAACTTCGCCAAAAACTAATCAGCACGTCTCCTTATCAGTACGAATCGAATGTTTTTTGAATTATTCAAATCGGTTGATCCGTGTTCCCGAAATCGTCGACGAAAATTTGTATCCGCACATACATACACACACATACATACACACACACACATACATCCATTTTTTCTAAGGTATGCCAAAATGTTCAGAAACCTCTGAAACGTAAAGATATATAAAAATTTTCATTTTCGATTTTTTTGCGATTACTATAACTTACCCTACGGGAAGTTAAAAATGCCGAATAATCTAAAAGGTAAGCGAAGTAATATTGCACAAAATAACACTAAAAAGACGTTATGAGGGCAATCAGTTTACCGATAAAGCAGGTGAAAAAATTGACGCCAGTACAAGTCATAATGAAAGTGCCAGTGGTCAAGATATTCTAGACGTAGATTTAGCTCCATTACTTGGTAAAGAAATGAAACAGCATCTTTCACCAATTTATGAAGATTTGTCCAAAGATGATTTACTTGAACGATGCCTTGATGATCATACGCAGAACGCGAATGAAAGTTTCAACGCGACAGTTTCGCGACTATCACCAAAACACCCACATTGTGGACTAGGGTAGTTGAAATTTCACCATATATTGCAGCTAGGATATTTATTGAAGGTTTTAGTTCAATATTAAGAATAATGAACCTTCTGAATTTGACTGTTGGTACTTATGCTAAAGCATATGGTGATAATACTGATGAGGCGCGAATAACTTGACAGGATCGTAGCAGCCTTTCACAAATAAAAGATGCTGATACAGCTCACAAACAACAACTTACAGAAAATCAGCTTTTTGAAGATAAGGAAGAACTATTGTATGGACCTGATATTGCAGATTAATCGGTAAGTAACTAAAACTGGTCATTTTCCTTTACTAAATCTTTAAACGCGATTATCTCAAAACTGTGTTTTCAAAAACTACTCGTGTTGTAGCTCGAAAAGTTATGTATCGATTTGTCTGAAATTTGGTGAGGCCTTTCTCTATATTATTATCGGAAGGATAAACCTAAATCTTTAGATATTTCGCGTTTATAAAATATTTTCTGGAGCCCAAAATGTCAAAAAAAATAGCCAAAAATTCAGATTTTTTTTTTCAAAGGCTTGTTTTTCATTGAATTTTATACTTTTTTTCAATTTTATAGGTTTATCCTTCCCATTGATATGTTCTCAAAAGAAAACATTAAAAAAAATTTTTTTCAGATCGACGGTTGATGAGTGAGAAATACAGCAGTTTTGGACCTCGCGCCGGAGGCAGTCCACAAAAAGTTATGCTGAGCCGCCATTTTGAAATAATGTTTTTTTTTATATTTTTTTGTATTCTAAAAGGATTAAATAAAGTTATGTCAAAGTTTAAAAACAATAAATTATTCAATCACGTTTAAAAATATTTTTAAAATATGACCTATTTTCATGCGTCTATATGGACTTCCCCCCTTAAGCCTTTTAAAAACGTGCGGTTTGCGACCACAGCTCTATGCAAGCATTCATGCAATAATCCAAGGTTGCAATAATACAAATTTGATTGATTATATTAATAAGTGCTATATATTTTTGAATGATAATAGTTTTAAACTATTTACAGAAAACATAACATTGCATTTATGTCGCAGTCATTCCACAAAGAGACAAAAAAAATGCAAATAGTAATCAGGAAATAATATCGTTATCTGTAAGCTCAATTATTTTTCTTTTTAGGTGAAAGATGTAGAGATTTAAACCATGCTCGAAAAATGTTCACTCGTATTGTGTGGATTTTAGGTAGCAAATATCAATGTACTAATAGAATTAGCGATCAAGGAAATAAATCTATTAGAAAATAATGACTCAGTATCAAAAAGATAATCTTGACTGATGCTGATGTTTCAGAAATAACAAATGATCGTGTACAATGTCAAGATCTTTTACGAAATAGTGTATTTTATAAAGATTTCCTTCATATTAAATGCAAAGCCGAAAAGATTATGCCGAAAGAAACACTTACTAATCGTTTTTGCTTTCCAGGTTTCTTAAATTATGTAACGGACAGGTATATTCCAATTATACCTTTGTGGTTAGGTCTAATGCTAGATAATGACAGAAAACATTTCTATTCAAATGCTGCTGTCGAATTATTTTTCAACACTTTAAAGAACAATATCTGCCATGATTATAAATATATGAAACAGTCACATTTCATAAATACAATTATAAATTTATTGACGCTTTATAATAATGATTTAATAAATAAACGCCCTGTAACACAGCAACTTAATCCTGAGAAGAGCAACGAAAGTTATATTAGAAAAAAAAAGAAGAAATGCAAGTCAGAAGAAGTTAAGCATGGAAAACAATATTAAAAAAATGAAAAGAAGCAACACAGTAAATAAAGTAACTAAAAAATTAAATGAGCACCATAACACCACGACAGTAAATATTAGAGATGCAAAGGAAATATGAAACAAAAAATCTAATAATCTGGTCAATTTTTACTTATGTAGGAAAATTGGCAAAGGAAAAAAGCTTTTTCTTTGCATAAATGCCTAGACTCAAACAACTCTGCTTACTCTAGTACAGAACTAAAAAAAGTTTTGTGCTCTAACAATAATGTAGCTAAGGATTTTCATTTCTATATAAAACCCTTCATGTATAATAGAGATATATCGTATACTATAGGATTTTTTGGTAAATATGCCATTAAATTGAATAATTTTTTCACTTTGTGTGGAAATGAGTGGTTAGATGACATAATCATTGACTCTTACTTAGCATCAATTAATTATAATAGGAAAAAATTCTACATTTTAAGTGTTCATGAATATGATCATATTATAAATTATAATAATGATAACTTCATTATAAAATTATATCAGGTCTAATATCTAGCACCAAATAATATTAATAACCATTGGCTCTTAGTTTTAATAGATACAGATAAAAAACAATTCAGTGTTAATTCTTGCATTAATGCTTTAAAGGACAATATTTAGTCAATTTCAAAAAAGCTGTTTAACTTACAAGAAAGATTCCATTAAATTCCAAGTTTTCACAAAAAAATTTCTCCTCAACAGATCGATAGTCATAGTTGGGAACTTTTCACAATCAAAAATGCATACTGTTTAGTAAATAACACTGAATTAAAAAATTATATAGTAGTAAGTAAAATATAATTCATGGTATGAACATGAACTAAATTCAGAATTAACACTTATCAAATGCAAAAATAATTATAATTTTACAACAATGTAAGTAGAGCTGCTTCATCTTAATATTTGTTCGTGGGATTCTTTGATAATGGGATAAATTGCCCAGGTGAGTTTGTTTTCATATTATATTTGCATTAATGGTATTGCATTTTTTTCATTACAGGAACTCTGACCTTCAAAGTATGTGGTAAATGTGAATGTATGTCAATCAACACAGAAACAAATACAAGTTAGCATTAATAATATATATCTTATTATATATATAAAGTTAACGCCTAAAATACTGTCCGATTTAAAATTTGTTTTGCTCATCGTGACATGTGGATTCCATTTAGGCGGTGGGGTATATTAAATATCTCAATTTATAACCAAAATTTATATTACTAAATGAAAAAAATATTTTGACGTTTCTTCTTCTTCTTCGATAAATCGTTGAAACACAGAATCAGTTTGAGCTCCGGCGAGAGTCCTAGTAAGTCTAGACTACTCTAGACCAACAATCATAGAGCAACGATTCGAACGCAAGAGTTTATGATGCGTTTCTATGGGCTATGATGACGGTTTGATATCATAATAATTCGTGCAATACTGTGCGAGGATGATTTTTGGACTAAGTTTAAAGTTATCACATCAAATTTAAAAAGCATGTTTTTAGGACGCAAATGCTGCAGGCGCCTGGACAGAGCAATTGACAGTATTCTAAATGTTGAAAAGTATGCGTTTCACCATAAGATCCAAAAAAAAATATTTGTGTATACCAGCGCCTTACGAAGGCTGACATATATGATAACAATATAGAAATGGCTCTTCGAAACCAAAGCCAATAGCAAAGTCACATGAAATTGAAAGAAAAGTGGTGCATGTACTGTGGAAGACACTCATTTTTCCAAAATGTCGTAAATATAAAAATCGTAAATATAAAAAAATAAAATATTCAACTTGATTTTACATGGTACAAGCAACTACTGAAAAAGCATACTTAGGTAAAATATGGATCTACAACTTGAGAATTACAAGCATTGAAACGTATATGGAACTAAAAAATATAAAGTAAGTATTTTGTTTCCTGATATAGAAAATTGAAACTTAAATCAATAAAATGCGCAGTGTCTTGTATATTCAAAAATAAATCTTATGCGACATTAAATATGTATAGGTTTAATATAGTGGTAAAATACAAAAAAATGAAAGAAAAAAAAAACATAAGAAATATGTTTTACTTTTTCTCATTATAGCGATAGTATGTGCTATTAGTAACTATATTATATTATTAATGATTTATATGATTTTACATTCATTTAAAAGTTACCACATTAAAACATATGTATGTATTGTAGAGATATATTTCAGCGTAGTAGTTTTTCCAATTATAAGTATTAGTGAAAAAAAAAAAAAAATTATTATATCTTATAAGTTTATCCTACAGTTACATGTGTTGATCGTTGAATATTTCAAATTAGTTAAATATAGCTTATTGCATTAAAAACTGATTATTCTTCAAGGATTTTTGATATTTTGAACTATCAATTCAAATT
>NW_020536799.1:0-17390 GCF_003426905.1 Ctenocephalides felis
AGGAAATTAAAGTTATGTTGAAGAAATTGCAGCTATTACTCAAGTAACATCAGATACTTCATTTGACAAATTATCAAAAATAGAGAATATAGTCAAGACCACATTTAAAGAGAATATTGCAAAACCTGTGATGAAAACATTTGGTAGCCAAACATCATTTAATGACTCATTTAAAAGTAATGAGCAAGATTTAAAATTAGACAGGATACATATGCACATGATTGCAATTGCAGGTATCTTGACACTATTAATGTGTTCTTGTTGCAGATAACAGTTGAATTTTATTTATATTATTTGAATGCATTTAATTATGTTACATATGAAATATAGTTTAGGATAAAAAGAACTTTTTATAATCTAAACGTAATGAAATTGCGTTGAATTACCAAATAAGTGACGTACCACATCTGTGATAATGTGATGTGTAATAAATGCCCACCTGAGTTAATTTAAATATTTCATATTTTTTTTACACAATTTATATATTTTTTATATGTAATGTAACCTCAACTATAGGCTTTGATAATATAATGTATTATGATACTTTATATAACACGTTTCAAATTAATAAAAACTGAATAATTTATATATATGCATATATCTTGAGGATTGTTTGTTTGACGTTGAAACATATTGAATTGATTTAAACAGCCAATGTGTTGAAGAGAAAAGTTTATTTTGAATTTTTGTATACGTTTTGAGACTCAATGTGTCTCATCATTCAGCTAAAAGAAATTTACAATTGAATGATATTGTAAATTTCTCTTAGCTGAATGATGAGACACATCTAGTCTCGAAATGTATAAAAAAATTTAAAATAAACTTCTTTTCGACGCATTGGCTGTTTAAATGAATTATATATATATATATATATATATATATATATATATATATATATAGTGTGTGTGTATATGTGTATGCATTATTTAAAATTTATCATTATTCAAATTTATATTTGTTACTCTATCATATACTTTGTGGTTTTTGTTATTTTTAATTACTTGTGCGTTTATTATGCGCTGAAAAAGAGTCAAATGAATGGGTTTGGAAAAGTTTGAAGCATAGCTTAGTTTGCATTAAAGCACATGAGTTTTAGTTACATGAGTATGCAGAATATTCAGGGTTGGGCATATTGCCGAATATACTATTTGTCGCAAGCCTAATAAAAAGTCAAATTGTATTTCTATTCCATTTTTATTATATGAAATATTACATATGATTATTGTCTAAATCTTAATTTAAAAGTATAAAAATAGTGATTACTTTTTGGGGTAATGAAGAGTACATTTTAAGGTTACTAAATGATTATCTGCTAGTGTAAAATATATAAAATACTAGTAAGTACATCAAATATATGTTACAATATTTACTAAATATCTACAGCAATCAAGCAAACTCAGCCATACTTCAAACAACTTTAAATAAATATTCACAAATTTTTGTAGATCTATTCAGTCTAAAGGAATATAAATATTATATTCCGTACAATTTTCAAATAAAAATACATTTTAAAACTACTTTAAAGCAATAGAGAGTTGATATCACTGACATGATTTTAACTAATTATATTGCGTGAACTGACTGACGTAAGACAACAATGATGTCATGTTAAATTGATGGTTACTCTTTCGATGCATACATCATGCTATAACTAAAATAATTTAAACTAAAATTCTATCATGAAACTAAAATTCTATCATAAAACTAACATTCTTAGGAATAATTGCACTAAATACAAGTACTTCTACTAATATTTTGCCTGGAATTAAATTTCGTTTAAGTAGATTAACTTATACAATATGGCAAAGCCAGTATTAGAGTTACTATTAGGGAATAGTGATGAAAAATTCTTCCAATTTGAATTGATGTCACTTACAATTTTTATTAGACTAGTAATTTAATCTAAGCCTGGTGAAAAAATTCAATAACATAAACGATCACATACCAGCACATGTTTAAAAATAATATCAATAAATTATATCTGAGATTAATGTGGCAAGATAACATAAGGATATTGTTAGAAACAAACATTTATACTCTCACAACACGCACTCACAAAAATTAAAGTAAAGTTAAAAGTAAAGTCAAATTGTACAGCTTATCACTTTAGTTATAATAATCTTAAGAGCTTCTATAATTAACATTATAAGAATGAGATTTTGTAAGTTCGGTCATAATAACTCAATGTCATAGTACTTTTTCCAATTTTATTTGGAACTTTAGTCTTAGATAATATATTTCGATAATTATAAAATAAAGGTTTATAAAGATGCATTTTACAGTAGACTTACATATGATCTAGATATCATATAGCATATAGTAACTTCTTGGTATAAAATTTTGAATATTTTTGTGACATTTTTCTAATCAATGTAAGATGCAAGTGAGAGACTTGAATTTAGCGATTCGAGATATTCAATTTGATTACTAAACTAATAGGCTGAGTATTCAATATTTTTTTTTTAGATAATGATCATATCCAGGATATTGGTAAAAGTTGAAAGCTTAATAAATTCAATTTAGTGGAACCTGGGTTATGTCTATGTTTCTGTTACCAATATGCTAAGTTTTTGCAATCTTGGTTTGCAGGTACAAGATTATGAGCATTTTGTAAATATTTTATTGAACTTTGTGGCTTACTATACAATTTTGTTTGATCTGGTACCACAATGAAGTATACTCTGTATTGTATAGCACGGATGTTGCAAATATATTGGTAAGGGGTGACAGGTTGAAGTCTGAACTCTACTAACATGTTAATAATTTCTAATTAATATAAGGCATTTTTACATTCATAGAACGAATAGGAGGACATCGGCCACTAGCTGCCACTCCGTTGGCTTCATCCATGTTGTATAGAAGCAAAAAAACGTAAAATGTTTCAGGAAACGATCGTCTTCTGTATTGTGATTAATATTAGGCTTCTGAGTTAAGGCTATTTTGGTATTAAACATCAAAAGTTATATCGGCTTATAGTGGAGTACAAAGGATTACTAAAGATTTATTTGCTTTATGCGTGAGACCTATTAATATTCTTCTGTTTGCCAATTTTATAGTTGTTTGTAATTTAAATGAATAATTGGATAATTTTTGGTAAGTCTGATACAAATTTACTAAATTTAGTTTAGTTCAGTAATCAGTTTTTGGTTCTGGTACTGTAATTTCTTAATTTAAGGGTATTGAAATATCTAAAATAATAAGGCATCTCGATCTTAAACCATTCCATGGTTAATTTTAGCGCTGTATTCATCACCATTCTCATCATTATCTGAGTTTGAAGCAGATGGTACTTTGTGGTAATCATAAGGATCATCGCTATTGGACTCTGACAAATCATCGTTATTGCATTCGTTATCAAGATCACTCAAGTTTTCACTAACATCACCATATTTTAGCATACCATGTCCCATTTCATTTCCTTCGTTACATAAGAAAGCTTTATTTTCGCTGAATTTTCTAGTAGGTTTGTTATATATTTGCATCTCCTTCATGTCCTCTGTTGGTGTTTTGGTGTAATTTTTCTCATTTTCTGCCGAAAAGAATGGAATGGCTTTTTCTAACGATTTATTCAAAATATCTCCCAAACTCTTATTTAACCAGTTTTCTCCTTGTTTTTTTGTATTTTGCAACTTATCAATATCAATTAAGCTTTGTGCTTCGGTTTTAAAGTTTTCTTCGCATGGACTATAAATAGAACCAGACGTTTTTCCTAAATACTTTTCACTGATCGGATCCATCGACTTGTGGCCCTGATGTTTAAATCCTTGAATGTGTTTTCCAGTTGATTTACCGTTGTCATCTTTCAACCAGCTCTTAGAATTAGGGACATTGTATTGTTTGAAATTATCAGATATTGAACGACCTTTGTAAGAAACTGTCATCAGAACCTTTACTATAGATGTTATGAGCATTATTGACCCGAGAATAAAGCCTCCGTATAAGATTACTTGTTCCGCAACAGGCATTATGTTGAGATAGAAGATGAATTTATTATTTATGCTGCTAGGAAGTTCAGGCATTCCCTGGAATCATAATAGATTGATATGATTTTCATAAATATATTCAGATATTGAAATAGATATATCATATGATCTCAGTATTACTTTATCAATGCCAGAAAAGGGATTGTTTTTTGTCGAGCAATTTTTGAGACAATTTTTCAATATATTCTCTGAACTTTTATTAACTTACTTCTTGATGATTATTAAATCTCTTCGAATTCTATTTTGTACATATATTCTTATATCCTAATAAATATGTTAATTTTACATAAACTTACAATTTCAAACCAAAGCATAGGTAGAACCATATTTGAAAATCGCCCAACTTTTGCCATACTTGATAAATCTGTAAACACCATATTAATTTGCAGGCGAACTGCTACTTTCACTGGCATTCCGGTGTTCTGTATTAAAACAACGATATAATTTATTAGAATATACTTTTATTATATCTATAATGTTTACCATAATCATAAAATTTCATTTTGTCATCAATTTCTTATAGACTTTAACAAAATTTGAGTGAATAATTTTAACTTACGGGTTCGATATGAATTTCCGTTTGATGCAAATTGATGTCAGGTTGGGTTCCGTTGACTTGTTCTTTAAGCATTTGATCGCCTTTATAGAAATGTGGATAACTCAATGCTATTGGGAAACCATAATAACAGTCTGTGACATCAATTAAACCATCTGGTAGACAACGGCCTATAACAAATTAATATTCTTATTTTGGAAATGCTGACAAAAACACTTTGTAACAAATATAATATGAGTAAATATATACATAGAAATTATTATTAAAGCAAAATAAACCTTTACCTTTTCTACAGTAGCATTTGTGTTCAGGATTTCTCCATCCATTATCGAAAGCGTCATCTTCGAAAGTGTAAATGTAGCTATCAAGTCCTTTGACGTTTTCGTCCCCGATTTGAACCATGTCTGCTGGCCTGCACATAGACTTTCTAAAAAACTTTTGTTTATCGCCACGTTCTATGAAACTAGCGTATTTGGTTCCGTCTGATGCGCCGTTGACATCGCCGCACTTGCCGTCATTTCCTGGCCAATGCGGCAGGTAACGAGAACCGCGGTAAGTTGCGAGGAGACCAGACATGCGCAGGTCAGTTTCACCAGTATAGACGGTTTCATAATCCCCTTCAAAATCGTACATCTGTAATAAAAATTAAAAATATAAATATGCACCTAAATAATAGTTGTAAAATTGGCGAAAATAAATTTTTTGTCCCTGTTTTATGCGTTTCTTTGGCTCGAATTGCTAAGGAATGTTATCTAAACGTTAATAATAAATGATACATTTTTAAACTTTCTTTATTTCGATAAGTTAAACTGCTAATATTTTCAGGAATATATTTCAACGCCGAACAATATGTACAAAAACATCTCCAGCAATCGAAGCGCTGGACAATTTTTTGGAAATCACGTGGAAAATCCGCTAAGATATTGAAATCTTATGACTTTTCTAGTATAATCCGTAATTAGTAATTTTTGGTATTTAACAGTGTCGGATTAGCGAGGTTCTACTGTATACATACATACATACAAACACACACACACATATATATATATATATATATATATATATATATATTATAATATATTAAATAGTTCCTTTCTTGTAATTCCACATTATAATTTATTTTATTAAATCATATGCATCAATTATACATTTTGTATATATGTATGTATACATTGTGATAACACTAAAAATAATAAAGGAATAAAAAATATAATAAATTATAAAATATAGTTTATATAATCAAGTATAAAAGCTAATTAAAATATTTATTATGATTGAAACTCACTATGTAATTATATTTAAAAATATTCAATTCATTATCAACATGCTCATTAACTGTATTGCACTAATTTAATTATTGAAATATTTCCAACAAACTTCATGAGAAAAGAGAAAAAAAAACCTTATTTAGCAGAAGCAATAGAAAATTGTTTTTGACTCAAAGATTTTTCATGTGACATAACTTAAACAGAACTAAAATTGCACATAAACCTATCTTTCCAAATCATTCAATAAAATGATTATTATTGTTAAAATTGATTCAATAATGATCAATAAATTTTCTAATTCTGTATTTCGAATTGAATTGAATTTCAAATATTACTAAATCTCCCCAACGAACATACTATTTATTGTTTGTGTACAAGGTTTTTATTGTTGGGGCACATATTACGTAGTATGGTAATACTATTACGTTTTAACTCACGCCACAAATCAACAAGAATCCAAACATTGAACACCCAAAATTTTTTGCATTATTATATCAAATCAATAGTTTCAGACGGTACCACTGAACTTTTGTCAAAATTCTTATATTTAAGTAAGCAAGTGTTCAAAAAAAGCAAAAAAATAGAAAAATCAAAAAAGGAAAAAAAATTGGTAAGTTATTCACTATTTTAATTTGTTACAATTTTTGCAATGACAATTGATTGAAAACGAATGACATTTTGCCAACGATATTTCTATATCATCAAGCGTCGAACGCATAATAAGGTTTTATATGGTTTTACGGTAACAATTAAGCTTATGCTGAGAGAATCTTAAACATAACTAGGTGCCATTAATTTGATTCAGAATTGATTTCGGCTAAATCAATCGCCATCAACAATGGCCGTCGTCTTCCTAAAGGGTTATTACGAATGTGGAGGAGCTCCACTTTTGGCATTTTGTAGTTGTATTAATATTATTTATACATTTATACATTGATCAACTTTTTCAAAAAAAAATCTTAGAACGTTGATCTATAATTCTATGTTGCTCACTGAATTTATATATCGACTATTGTCTTTTTCCTCAAGTGGGCGTCTATTAGTCACGCGAGGCTTAAGGGGGCGGGATGTTGACAGAAATCACGAAATTTCACATAAAGTGAGAAAGGGACTAGTAAGATATCGCGTGTATTTATTGTGTATTTCAGTTAAAAAAATAATTTTTTAAATAAAAATATACTATTTTTTGTAGGTACTAAAATACACGTAATGTTTGGTGGGGAAGCGGGGTACTTTTAAATATCAGCACGTATCAACAAGTACGAGGGGGGGGGGGGCTTCAAAAATTCTTGGAAATTAGATTACGGGGATCGGTTTGGACGCTTAACTCTGTGAGCGCTCACGCTTATAAGCAACGAATTTTAGCGTTCGACTTGGCGATAATGCTCAGAATCGATAACTGAAATCCGTTCGTTTTGGAAACTGTGAGCGTCAATAAGCATCAAAATGGCGGCAACTGGCGGTAGGTAATTTGTAATTTTATTACTTTCTGGATCATTCAGCGGGATTATAAAGAATTTAACAATTAATAAATAAATGAAATTTCGTTTGCTTATGCTTAATTCATATTAACATTAAAATTAAAATTTAAAATTATTTAAAATTAATTAATATTAATATTAATATTAAAATAATTGTGTTATACAACTTGGCATTTTTGCGGGATTATAAAGAATTTAACAATTAATGAATAAATGAAATTTGGTTAGCTTATGCTTAATTAATAGTAATATTAAATTTAAAATTATTTAAAATTAATTGAATTTAAAATTAATTAATTTAATAATATTAATACTAAAAAATAAATGTGATATACAACTTGGCATTTTTGCGGGATTATATAGAATTTAACAATTAATAAATAAATGAAATTTGGTCAGCTTATGCTTAATTAATAGTAATATTAAATTGAAATTTAAAATTATTTAAAATTAATTAAATTTAAAATTAATTAATATCAATATTAATATTAAAAAATAATTGTGATTTACAGCTGCCATTTTTGCGGAATTATAAAGAATTTGACAATTAATAAACAAATGAAATGACAGATAGTAAAAACAACTGACGCTCACGCTCACGCTGCCCTACCTCTGTGGCGTGAGCGTATGTGAGCGCAAAATTTGTGCTACGAGCATCCTACGATGGTGCTACGAGCGTACTTATGTGAAACTCACAGCGCCAAGTCGAACGATGAAAGCGCGCTCACGGCGCGCTCACGGCGCGCTCACAGCGCGTAAGCGTCCAAGTCGAATGCACCCTACGTGATCGGTTTACGGACGCCCCCAACCTCATTTGTTTTTGCACAATGCCATACATTTTACATTTAATGAAATGAAAAAAGAATGAATTGCATAATATTGCGAGTTATGTTAGATATTATTTTATTACTTATTTTTCGTTATTTATTCTATGTATCATTTTTAATTGGAATGGCATACTGAACAAGCTATGTTGAATAGATAAAATTTGTATACATCTTTGTATGGTCTTTAAATTTTATTTCACAATTAGATAAATGTAAAAGAGCTTCCCGTGGCCTAGTGGTTAGAGCTATGGAGAAATTTTATTTTAAATAAATGAAAATGACTTTTCGTTGCCTAGTAGTTCGAGCCATCGACTTCGAATCCTAGATACCAGGTTCGACAACCGTCTTGGACAGTCTGATTTCAAGCAGCAGTGACATCGGTTTTCACTTCAAAATACAGATAAAAATATTTTAAAATAACCCTTAGCCGGCATTGCTGATGAGTATGAATACATCAGTAATATAGAAATTGTTATGATAAAAATTCAACACATAGATATAGGTCAACCGTTTGGGGTGCCGTCAATAAAAAGCTATGTAGTTTAAGATGTTAGCAATCAATTTCTTAATTCGCAACATTTAAATCTCAATTTACTCCAATATTTTTTATTATGATCATTATTTTTTTAAAATCAGATTATATTGAATTTTACATTTTTTATTTTTTAATTTATTTTAGAATAGTGGTAAGAACTCACGAGTCCTTTAAGCTGTTGTAACGATTTTTCTTGATTACTTAATTTTTTTTGGAGGCAACCCAATGGTTAGCTATCTCTTTGATGTTTTTAATTATTACAATTTTTTTGTAGTGATGATTTTAACCTGGGTTTACCAATGCCAGGTAAAGGTTATTTTTTCACTTGAAAACAAATTGCTACTTATATAAGGTTGTCAAATATCTCCCTTCCGCCTTTTTGTATTATAAACCAAGAGCAAAAAAGCGGAAGGGAGATATTTGACAACCTAATATTAAAGTGATAAACAATGTCACTACTGCTTGATATCAGGCTGTCTAAAGTGGTATCAAGCCTGGAAACTAGTTGAAAGAACAAAATTCTAACCACAAGGGAAGGTCGTTTGCAGAAAATTAAATAAAAATATATGTTGTAAACGCAATATAAATTCGAAGCATTTTAGTCATAGATATTGATTGTTATAAAATATTTGTAAACTAATGGTGCATGGCATCGTGCCTTAAAGCAAATTGTTTTTAAAACTTTGGAAAAATTAGATTTTTGAGAATTTTTGAAAAAAATTGACTTTTTTGAAAAAAAAATATATATTTTGGAATGGTTTGTATTTTTATTAAAAGCAATTGTGCTTTCCTTCTATCTTCGAAATGGTTGAACCTGCCTTTGCCAAAAACTAATCAGCACATATCCCTGTCAATACGAATCGATTTGATTTATTTAAATCGGTTGATCCGTGTTCACGAAATCGTCGACGAAAAATTGTATACGCACAAACACACACGCTTACACACACGCACTTACACAGACTTACATACTTACACAGCTTTACACACTTACACAGCTTACACGCTTTACACATTTACACACTTACACACTTACACAGCTTACACACATACACATACACATACATTCATTTTTCCTATGCGAAAATGTTTAGAATACTTTGAAACGTAAAAATATATAAAAAAATATTTTTGATTTTTTTGCTATTACTATAAGTTACACTACGGGAAGTTAATTAATGGAAATGGTAATATGTTTTTAATTATCCTTACCCTGTCGATCAACCCAAGTTTATCGAATTTGATCCACCCCGGTAGCAAATTATTTCCTAGAGTAACAAGTGGTGTTTTGTAGCCAAACATAAACTCCCGTGCCGTCATTCGCACAAGTGGCTCGGAACCTGTTTGTCGCACTAGAAGATTCACACCCAATCTTGTAAAGTACGATGCATCTACGTTTGACTGCGTTATACTCTGGAAATTATAAATAGGATTAAATTAATATATATTCAAAACAATCAAATATTTCCATTGAACGATTATGAATTCTTAGAATTGTCTAACATTTACATTATTACATTTTCAAATATAATTTTGTTCTAATTTTAAACACGTGCCGAATTTGATCTAATTAAACAAGTTCTTTTATTCAGGAAATGATTGTTTGAAGGCATTGACGTAGATTTGGTATCATTTTAATTTGAATATAAGAAGCTATAAAAATTGTTACGTTTGTAATGCACCGAGCCGTGTTTATGTTCACCGATTGAGGAAACAATGACAAATAAATTGTTGAATTTTAAATGTTTATCTAAATAAATTAACGATAAAAATTTGTTAATGTTAAATTATTTATAAATAACTTCTGATTCTGAGGTAATTTTATGAATACTATTAACAATCACTTTTCATCATGCTGAATGTAATTTATTTGGTAAATAAATATTTCGCAGTAATAATACATAAACGAGTAAATAGAGAAAACGTTTCACTCTATGAAAATATATCAAATATTTTATGACCAGCATCTTTTCAATCGTGTTAGAAAAGCAAAGATTTTTCTTGTAGTGAAAGTGCTCTTGTAGTGGTGTAGTGGAAGTCAATTTTGGGGCCTTTAACATATAGGGGCCAATTCTTGCATAAAATAGAAATGGTATAGCAATGCTAAGTAACGAATTATCAAAAAGGTACGTAACCTATAAAACCCACAAATAACGTCTCTTTCCTAACACACACGTGAAGTTAAGTTTTATGTGTGAAACGCCTAATCGCAGAGCAAATTTTGAGATTCTATTATTTTAGATCTATGTTGAGATTATGGATTGTATACATATAAATAATATTATATATATATATATATATATAAACAATTTACTTTATATAATATATAAAATTTAATTCAATTATTTATTAAATTTGATGCTCACTATGTAATTATATTTGTTTTGAATTTTGAAAATTATTCAATAGATTATTAAAATTCTTATGGCTATATTGCACTAATATAAAAACCTAAATATTTCCAATAAATTTCATAAATATAATATAGAAAATTGAAATTTGATACAAAGATTAATTGCATAGTGACAGAACTCAATTTATAGAACTGAAATTGCACAAAAATCCAGCTTTCCAAATCGTTCGAGGCTTAAAATAATTATTATTGTTGAAATTGATTCAATAATAAGCATTATTTTTTAATGCTATATTTCGAATTGAATTGAATTTCAAATATTACTAAATCCCCCCAACGAACATACTATTTATTGTTTGTGTACAAGGTTTTTATTGTTGGGGCACATATTACGTAGTATGGTAATACTATTAAGTTTTAACTCACGCCACAAATCAACAAGAATCCAAACATTGAACACCCAAAATTTTTTGCATTATTATATCAAATCAATAGTTTCAGACGGTACCACTCAACTTTTGTCAAAATTCTTATATTTAAGTAAGCAAGTGTTCAAAAAAAGCAAAAAAATAGAAAAATCAAAAAAGGAAAAAAAATTGGTAAGTTATTCACTATTTTAATTTGTTACAATTTTTGCAATGACAATTGATTGAAAACGAATGACATTTTGCCAACGATATTTCTATATCATCAAGCGTAGAACGCATAATAAGGTTTTATATGGTTTTACGGTAACAATTAAGCTTATGCTGAGAGAATCTTAAACATAACTAGGTGCCATTAATTTGATTCAGAATTGATTTCGGCTAAATCAATCGCCATCAACAATGGCCGTCGTCTCCCTAAAAGGTTTTGAATTTGGAGAAGCCCCACTTTTGGCATTTAGTAATTGTATCGATGTCATTTATACATTGATCAACCTATATAAAAAAAATCTTACGACTTAGATCTCAAATTTCATGTTGTTCGCTAATTTTATATATCAAACAGGAGTGCCGCTGCCATTGTTATTATTATATTGTCTAGGGTTGCTGCTATACGAGAATAACGTGCCGCTCAGTTGCACTACTGAACGGACAGACACAACAATATCTTTTAATAGATATATCTTTTCAAATAGATAATTATAAATTTTTTGTAACATTGTCTACTATTTATGAGAATTATGTAAACTGATTTGCAAAGTTGAAATTATTTGTTTGAAGTATATTTGAACTTTAGTCAAAATTAACATTCAAACCTGAATTATTTTCTATACACAAAAAAATTTTTTTTGGAATAATATCATAAGTCTTGTAGCAAATGTTGTCCAGGGACGACATCCGTAGCGAAAGGGTTAAAATAGGCAATTAAGATTAAAATTAAATTTCATTCCGTAATATTTTATTTGAGCTCGCCTAGCCAGCTTTTTTTTAAATTTTCTTAGTGAAGCAGAGATGAGCAAGAAAAATATTAGTTCATGCTGTAAAATTCAATTTTTGGGTAGTAGGTTGTGCTTCTTTTATGATGATTGATAAAATAGAAATGTTATAATTATGCTATGTTACGGGTGTATATTTATATGAGTCGGTTGCAATGATCTATCAGAAAGCTATGTATTTGCTAGGCGATCAAGCGTTTTACACTTCTCTCTCCATTGCACGAATCCGTGCGTCGAATCTGTTCGCAATGTGCGCAGACTAAATTTTTGTAAGCAAAAGCAAACCACGCGCATGTAGCAAACAGGTTCGCCGTGCGCGTTCGTGCAATGGAGCAAGAGTTAAGCTAACCTACAATTATTTCGAATTTTGTCGCTAGAGGCGCTAGTGGTTGTAGCAGAGTGCTAAACTTTTTGTAAAAGGTTTACATACCAGATATTTTTGGTTTATGTACATGCCCATGTATTAGTTTATACCCAGTAATATTTTACTTATATATGTCACGGTAAATGTGCATATTTCGGCGAATGTGTGTTAACTATTTATCATTAACAATTTATCTATTAACTATTAACTATTTAATTAATAACTATTTAACTATTAACTATTACCTATTTAACTATTCTTAATTCACTATTTACTAATAGCTATTCACTATTTGCTATTATCTATTCACTATATACTATTAACTATTCTTTATCACTATTCACTATATACTATTAACTATTCCGTTATCACTATTCACTATATACTATTAACTATTCCGTTATCACTATTCACTATTCACTATTTCACTATTCAAATATTTACTATTAACTATTTACTATTTTACTATTCAGCTATTTACTATTAACTATTCAGTTATCACTATTTACTATTTACTATTAACTATTTACTATTTACTATTGGACTTACTTACTCACCATGGACCTGCCTTTGGGCAGACTACCATTTATTATTATTATTATTATTTACTATTAACTATTCAGTTATCACTATTCACTATTCACTATTTTACTATTCACTATTTTACTATTCAACTGTTTACTATTAACTATTAACTATTCACTATTTAACTATCCACAATTCAACTATTTTTAATTCACTATTTAATAATAACTATTCACCATTAACTATTTACTTTTCACTTAAACTATTAACTATTTACTTATAACTATTTCACTATTCACTATTTACTATTTAACTATTCTAAATTCACCATTTACTAATAATTATTCACTTATTACTATTCACTATTAACTATTCACTATTGAACTACTAACTATATAATTATTCAGTTATCACTTCACTATTTATTATTTAATAATATTAATTATTCACTGTACATTCTATTACTACTTTACTATTCAACTATTTACTATTAACTATTAACTGATTAACATGCGCCCCACTAGTTCTTAACTTATTTTTATTGACAGTCCATAACCGCTGATCCTGCCTTCCCAAATATTTTACCAGTTGTTCGTTTCGTCAATACAAGTAAAATGTTTTTCGATTTATTAAAATCGGACGCTCCGTTCTCTCAAAAACTCGATTTCTATTTTTTGCACTTTTTGCTCCATATCTCCTTAACGGCTGGACCTGCCATTGCCAAAACCTAATCAGCACATCTCCCTATTAATAGGAATCGAATGTTTTTTAAACCATTCAAATCGGTTGATCCGTGCGCCCTTAACGTGGACGAAAAAATGCGGACATACAAAACACACACACACATCCATTTTTCTGAGGTATGCCAAAATGTTCAGAAACCTTCAAAACGTCGAGAAATGCAAAAATTTTCATTTTTGATTTTCGGCCCAATACTATAACTACCCTACGAGAAGTTAAAAGGCCATTTGGCGGTCAAAATTGTTCATTGAACATATGTACATCAAATTATCAGATATTTTATAGAGATTTTAATAATGTGTACACATTTTGTGTATTTTTTTTGGGTTCCGCACCAAGATTTTTAATTTCAAAATTCACGCATATGGTTCAAACAAATGTCCTCGACATTTCCAACAGTATGGAATAACCGATCTTGTGTGATTGAGAAAATATTCGGTTCGTACTCGATCGTGAGGAGTTTTTGCATAATTTTGCCGTTTCGGAAGAATGGAGCGCGAATGGAGGGTGTAAAAATGGTCATGATCATCTCAAACATTTTGCTTGAGTGGACGGTGTGCAAAAAATGCATTTACAGAAAATATGTGAAAATTTTCAAAAAAAATTCCAAATTTTCAGAAAAAAATTCCAAATTTTCAAAAAAAATCAAATTTTCGAATTTTTTCATAATTTTCAAAAAAAGCTCGATTTTGAAAAATTTCAAAAACGTCTAATTTAAAAAAAAACGATTTCTTACAAAAATTCGAGATGATTTCGAATTTTTTTTAAAAAAATTCGAATATTTTCAAAAATTTCCAAATTCTCAAAAAATTTAGAAAAAACGTTTTTTTTTAAATTCCAAAAAATTTCAAACTTCTAAAAAAAATTCAAAATTTTGAAAAAAAAATCTAAATTATCAAAAAATTTCTAAATTATCAGAAAAAGCAAATTAAAAAAATGGACTTTCTTGTAAACGTGCATATAAGTTGTTTATAAAATACGCTCGATGCCCACTTACAATTTTACATTATGTATTTATAATAAATAATCTATTTGAACTTATTCAGAACAATTATTGATTATTTTCATTCCTCAAGCGTTTAATTACGGTACGGGAAGTTCTAGCAATTTGCCTTAAGGCACGATGCCATGCACCCCACTAGTTTTTATTTATTGTTTCAACAGCAATCAAAACCACTTACAATTTCATTGTTTTATAAACTGTTAGTTTAACTAAACACAATGCTGGATGCTTGAATAATATTAATAATTTTGGTCTCTTTTATAAATGGACTTAAGATTAGCGATTCTCCCGTCTGAAGATAATCCGTGTGCCAGTGACCTATTCGCCGTGTGCATCTTCGATGCATTTTAAGTGTGATGAATTCGTTACGAAATGTTTATTGTATCAGGTGTGTTCGTATACCTGTAATATTTCACTCGTATCGAAATGTCAATTTAAAATGTTTCGCTTCGGGATCATCACAAGCCAGGGGACCTTTTTAATGCAAAGTTTATAGTCTAAATGTTTCGCAAGAAGTCATGTGCACTGAAAGTTTTCGGTAATGATTTCACCCGTATGAGTGAGATTTTGCTAAATGATTTAATTATTAACACACTGCTTTTATCTTTTTGGTAAATAAAATTGGAATCGAAAAGTCTAAAATTTAATAAACCTGATGGTTGATTTTTGTGCTAGAAAAATGGTCAATTTTCTTATCTGTTATTATACACTGGAAAATTCTGCCACAACTTTTCACAATCACAATTAATTAAAATTTATAACATTTTTTTTTATAAAAAACATCGGTCCAATCTAACCATATTATTAACAATATAATATGAATCACACTAATGAGTGACTGGCATTTGCGTAAGAAAGTGTTGCTTATTGCTCATGTTATATAATTTTATTTCTTCATTATTTAATACTTTTATAATTAATCGCACTTCAAACATCAATTTCACTAGTTGCAGTAAATATTTTGTAATATTTCATGATCAATAAAGGTTGGCAATAAGTCACGCGAATGCTCTTTTTACGAGTGTACGTTATTTAGACTATGTTCTATCCAGTTAATTGATTAAGCATATTAAATTATTATATTTCAATTAAAATATTGCATTCGATATCTGTTTTCTTATGTGAAATTGTGAAGTCAACTACAACTTGAGAAATACACTATATTATGTATAGCTCATATGATTTTAATATACCAAATAAAGAATTGTCTACCGGGTACTTTAATTAATGTTAGGTGGACGTTTCAAAATGAATTCCACTATGAAGTACCTACTACGTAAATAATTTTATCATAAATTTTATTGCAAGTACTATCTAACCGTGTACATATGTTTCCTATAAAATGTTTTTGCGATTTCTTTCGAGTTTGTTGATTCGAGTGTCTTAAGTAACTATTCAATAATAAATAATCAATCAAGTAAAATGTCAACACAAGAATGACAGCTATCAATACGGCATTGGCCAATACAGTGGTTACTGTTGATAAGCTATTATAGACTACTTTAACAGATATTGTAAATTGAAAATAAATATACGACTTCCCGTGGCCATACATCAATTTGCAAATCGCAATTCTTAATTCGCAATCTATATGCAATAGGCGAATCTTTTGGATTACCGAAGCGTGGATGCAACTATTAGCATAGTTCATCTAATCTTCAAACAATAGTGAAAGTGAAATTTTCATCAATTCAATAATGTCTATATACACAATGCCAAACAATTTGTTCGAATTTAATGCAATCTAGTCTATTCTTTCGAAACGATTTGTCGGTGTATAGAAAAAAGACATAGTCAATTTGATCAGAAAATTGAAGATTTTTATATACTTTTGTATTTTGTCACAGTTTTGAACCAGATAATTTATTCTGACCCATAAACCTGAAATTTATTTGTATTGAATCCTACAATTTATAAATTTATCCAACCGTTCATATTTTTTAAACATATTGAATTCGAAAAGAATAAAGATTTAAATCTTTCAAAGCTTTCTTCAGTTATATTATGTTTTTGAATGAATTTTTGTGTATATATTTTTTGCAAAAATATTTAAGCTTGCTAAGATCGTTAGCCTATTTTACATAGTTAAATCGTAAAGCATCCTGCGTGCCACCATCATTTGTGAATATAATCATGTCACATTTTTTTGGTATTGGTTTTGGGATACAATTATAAATTGCCTGGACAGAAAGTGTGTTTATAATCTACACACATTTATACATACATACATACATACATACATACATACATACATACATACATGCATGTTCATATGTTTTAGGCGCAAAGATATTTTTGGACATCAATACATAAACCTGCGATTATAATGAATAT
>NW_020536800.1:0-14534 GCF_003426905.1 Ctenocephalides felis
TGATACAAAATAATATTGTACAAAGATTTTCAATAATAAAATTATAATGTTTTTTATCAAATTTATACAAAATAATATTTTCAAATAATAATAAAGTTATAATGATTTTTTTTTTATCGAATTATATCATTAATTCAATGTTTTTATATTTTGTAAAATAGATTTTCAAAAATAAAAATAAATTTATAATTTTCTTAGCATATTATTTACAAAATTGCATATTCAATGTTTCCATAATATTTCGCTGCATAATGATCTCTATAGTTCATTAACATTGCTATCTGACATGATAATTTTATTTTACAATTTCAATAATTTGTTTTTCATGATACAGCGGAATACCATAACAACAAGTAATTATGTTTTCATACATATCATATTCATTTGACAACTATTTGTAATGTTGAAATTGCATTCAAGCGGCCAGGTTTGCAACTCGTGGTCTCGGTGTTTTGGCTTTCGGAACGTATGTAGGACTTATACGCGAGTATTATTATTAAAATACTTAACAGCCATAATTCCACCAATCAGATACGCATTCACTGATTGTATAGGTTTCTGCGTAATTATCTGACCCATTTCTACTTGCATTCTATTTATGCTTTTTGAATATTGTTTTAAAAGATTGTCATCAATTATACTTTTGGAAAATGTGTGTGTTTCGGAATTGTGTCGAGCATGACGTTTTCACTTTCCAGGTCAATTCCGTTTATTTGAATAGAACTCATGAAAGCTGTTGAAACATTGTTTTGTATTCTTGATCTACTTTTTATTATAAAATTATTTCCAACAATTTTACAACCATCAGCAATGTTTATTAATCCCGTTCCAGAAATCTGCACGATATCTCTCGCATTTCTGCAAGAGATTCTTAGTTCTTCCTGGTCGGAACAAACAAACCCCCAAGTGCCTTCGGTGTACAAATCAAAAAACAATGTGTGATTAATTTTTAATAATTTGGTTTCACATGAGTCTGGAATTTTCTCCTTTGATGTAAACAACATGCTCTCACAATCCTGTCCTTGTCTTAAATAAGAAATTGGTTTAGTTATTTCCCATATAAATCTGTTATTATGTATTTTTATAAATTTATTAATGTCTTCATTATTTAGTAAAACGTAGTGTATCATATCTTTATCCACCATAATGAATGAATATTTATGGGATATAAACAAGTAATTATTCGAACCGACATGCTTTGGAATAGTTGTAATCTTGTAAATTCAAATCATTCTCTGATATTAATGGAATGTTTAATTTAAAATTTAATTTATTATTATAAATGTAAATATTAACTTTGGCAATATTATAAATAAGTAAAACATCACGTTCTATTAAATCGTATGGAAACTTCAAATTATTATCTAAATTCGGAATAATGTTGGATATTATCGTTCTTAATTTTTTTATTGGCATTATGTATGGGTGCAGTTTGCCATGGAGAGCCATTATTACTACTTCTGCCAGTTTGTTTTGGTATAAAATGAAATTTTGAATATGATAATTGTATAATAAAAACATCTTTTCAATTTGCACCAGAGTATTCGCAAGATGCAGGCCATTCTGTGATTTATTAATTATTAACTCAATTCTATCAAAGTTAGATTCGATTTCGTCAGATAACTTGTTAATTTGATTAGTTAAATTTGTTAAAACCTTAAATTCAGACTGATAGATGCCAATTTGTTGTTTGTTTAAATTTAATAAATGATTTTGATTATTTTTTAAAAGTCTAATATGTTCATCAAAGTATTCCGCGTCAGACTCAGTTAGAGTTCCAAACAGTTGTTTGGAAATGGATCCGATTATGTTTAAAAGTGCACGTTTTTCTCTAACTGAACCTGTATCTTGGATGAGGTCTAAAATGATGTCATTTTGATTTATAACAGTCTTTAAAATATTTCCTGACGACTCTAAGAATGGCTTGCATATTTGCTGGTACTCTGATGTATTACATCTAGTTGGACTATATCAAAAGTAGTAATAATTCTCTTCAAATTAACTTGTATTCTATAAGATCATGTGAGATAACGATATCGAAATAGTCACTACATAGTTCCACTATGCCGATTTTCTCATAATAAATCCCCGGGCTTTCTATTCTGGTGATGTTAAAGTTTGGGGAACCCATTGCAACTGGAACCATCAGGGTAGACAAAATCAGTAATAGGCAGTTCACAATCATCCTGTTGGGAAGAATTAAAGTCAGGTCCTGCTTTTTCCAATAGTTTCAGATCTCTGGGCTTCGGGAAAGTTGTAATTCCGTTAATGAACAGAATTACTCGTGGGAGAATACATGTTTGTGATTTATGGTTGTGATTTATGTTTGTAAATTGATTTTTATTTATTAATTAATTATTGTGCTTATAATTAATGATTATATTTTTAAATATTGATTGATGTATTCTTTTAATTGCAATTTATTCGTACATCGTACATATTTTTATTTATTATTTCTAACTGAATGTTAATTAATGAACAAGTCACATGCAATATCGAACGTATATACATGTAATATCTGTAAATTTGTAGGTGCAAAATTTACTAGTTTTAAATGAAAGTTAGACTTCTATCAAAAGAAATAGTTATTTGATATGTTGAAAAATGATAAGTAAACCAAGTTCAATCGTTATAAAACCAAATTCATATAATATTTCTTTAGTCAAATTTCAAACAGAAATATGATAAAGAATAAAGCAAAATAAAACAATTACTTCAAGAATTTCTATTTTTAGTATTTGATAAAATAAAAAATTAAAAAAAATCAAATGTAATTATTTAATAAAATATTTAACAATTTAGCGTTAAAATTTTATTTTTCAATTACTATAAGAAATTAGCTGTATTGAAATGCTTTTATTCATAATGCAATAATAAAACTATAATTAAATATTTTACATTTACAAAGTTTACTTGTTTTTAGCGAAATTTGAAAGTAGAAAATAAATAACTTAAGTTTACTTATAAAATTAATAAAGTCTTGTGTGGTTGAATAATAGTTAGAAATATATGATTATAAATGATTAAAATTAATAATATTCGTTAAAGAAAATATAAGTTAGAAAATATTATACGTTCGATATATTGCAATGTATATTTTTAAATGGAAATAAATTGGATTGCATCAATCATTAAATTTTTTCAAGTTATTATTATGAATAATTATGGTTTTCCCTTTTACATTTAGTTTGAATTTACCCCTTCTTGTTCTATAACCTCATAAGGACCTTTGTAAATGGGCATTAATTTTTTGCATTTGCCTTTATACGGTGTGTTGTCTTTCATTAGAACTAAGTCTCCAACTCTGAAATTTGATTCTTAATGTATGAATCATAACGCTCTTTAGATTTTTCTTAGTTTTAATAAGATTCTCGCGCGCTATCGCGGTTACCTGCTGCAATTTAGTTTTTATTTCATTAGCAAAATTGTCGTATGTATTCTGGATCTTGGGTTCTCTATTCACGAACGTTGGCAAATCAATTTTTCTCCCGTATACTAATTCGAAAGGTGAAAATTTTGTAGAACAATGTGGAGTGGTATTATGAACGAAAACGGCGTAATTAATCCATGTGTCCCACGTTTTTTCATCTTTCCCTATGTACGACCGGACATAGTTTAAGAACATGTGGTGACATTTCTCCAGAGACGCATTTGATTCCGGATGATATACTGATATGTCAATCTTTTCTATCTTTAAAAGTTTACAGGTTTCTCTAAATACGGAGCTCATGAAATTGGTTCCTCTATCTGTTAAGACAGCTTCAGGTATGCCAAATCTCAAGATTATCTCGTTCACCAATGCTGCAGCTATAGTTTTAGCCTCCTGATTTGGTATAGGAATGGCTCCTGCAAACTTTGTTAAATCATCAATAAATGTCAGCATATATTTGTTATTATTGTTTGAAACGGGGTATGGGCCACAAATGTCTAGGCTTATTTTCTCAAAAGCATATGTAGCAGTTGTAGTTATGAGCATCGGTTCTCGTGTATTTTTCGATGCTTTACTTGTTTGACATTTCTCACATCTATTTATGTATTTTTCTATGTCGTTCTTCATATGGGCCATAGATAAACTCTCTGATTTTATTGTAAGTTTTAGCTATGCCCATGTGGCCTCCCGCTGCTGGATTGTCATGAAATTTTTCCAAAATATTATTAATTTCTTCATTATTCAAATTGGTTTTTATAACATCATTATAGAATTTTATTTTAATGTTAGTGTCCTTGAACATAAATCTTAGTATTATCAGTATTTCTTCAGCCTTCAAATGTTTATATTCGCCTTGCTTAATAGGATTAGCAACATGCAATTCTCCTATTCCCTTGGATTCAGCTAGACCTTTTAAAGAGTCTATGCATTGGAATAAATCTTTCAATTTGGCCGTTTCATTTCATTGTGTGTTATCAAATAAATATATTTGTATCCATTTTCGATGGTTTGTATTGTTGAGTGATATTCAGCGTTTCTCGTGAAATCTGATTTACGTTTTGGGGTAAATACAACCTTGGGTATTGATTTGATTCCGCTGTTTATATTGTCTCCGGTTTCCGTGACATTCTTGTTAATAATCCTGCTGTGGTTTTTCAATTGAATAAATTTATCATATCCATTTCTTAATAGAACACAAGTTTTCTTCAATATTTCCATTGTTGCCATTACTGTTGTCGTCGTGTACTCCATATCGTGATAAGCAATCCGCCACAAGATTAGATTTTCCCGGTTTGAACTTTATATCGAATTCGTATTCATCCATGGCTAATTTCCACCTGATATGTCTTGCTGTGGGGTCTTTACAATTATACAATAAAACAAATTGAACATTAATAAACTCAAACGTGGTACTCTCAAGGCCTATGTATTTCATATAATAAATTATTGCGTTTAGAAATAGAATCCAAACATAATAGTAATTTTAGTTTTATGATTTATTTTTTGAAATATAGAGAAATTTTCAACGATTTATGTGAACTAGCAAAATTAAGTACAATGATAATATTATTTTCACTTCTCATAATAAACAAAAGCGATGTGGTCACTCATAAAATCGGAAGTTAACTTTAAAGCAAATTCTACTAATATTGAATGCCTTAATATTTAATATATAAAAAATTATGATCAGCTATCAATTGCCAACGCATTTAATAATTTTTTTGTTAATGAAGCTTTTATTTGACTTCAAATATAACTATTGATCCGGTCATGTCAAATGCAATCTTTTCTAAAATAAAACTAATTCAAATTCCTTTTATCTATATCCTATATCCTCCGAGGAATTGTCGCATGCAATTATTTCTCTTAATAATTTTATTCCTCAGGACCAGATGAAATTTCATCTGACATTTAAAACAATTTTTCCCATTATTTATTGATAAACTTCTCATATGTTTTAATAACGCTATCGATAAAGGCACCTATCCAAATCATCTTAAACATTCAAAAGTTAAGCCTCTCTATAAGAAAGGGGCCACTGATTTAATTAATAATTACAGACCAATTTCATTATTAAATACTTTTGATAAAATTTTGAAAAAATCTTACATAGTCGCCTTAATAATTTTTTAACAAAAAACGGTATTCTGTTTAAAATCAGTTGGATTTCGACAAAAATGCTCAACATCCCATTCTATATACACTTTATTACATGATATTGTTTATTCTTTTGAAGATGGTAGCTTTTGCATTACAATTTCTTGTGACTTGTCCAAAGCCTTTGATAGTATCTCCCATGATATCCTTTGTAATAAGCTTGAAAAATATGGCGTACGTGGTTTAGCTCTTGACTTATTTCGTCTTATTTATCAAACAGGACTCAATCTGTTTACTTGAGCGATGATGATGGTTCGGTAATAATATCAGACAAATTAAATATCAAACTCGGTTCCCTCAAGGTTCAATACTTGGACCTTTATTATTTCTTATATATATAAATGATCTTCCAAATTGTTCAGATCTTTGTAAATTTATTCTTTTTGCTGATGACACTAGTATTATTGTTCAGGGAAATTCTTTGGAAGAAATAAGTAATAAATTAAATTTAGTAATGACTTCAATTTCAAATTGGTTTAAATCCATAATCTATTACTCAATAATGATAAAACCCAGATAATGTCATTTCGTACCGTTAATAAAATTAATAATGAGATAAGCTCACTGAACGTAAATGATACAATTTTCAAATTTTCTTCTATCTCGAAGTTTTTAGGCATTCAATTGCATAAAAACTTAAATTGGGACTATCACATTGATTCTATACTAACACCCAATTTAACCGAAAACGTGTTTTATGTTAAGAGTTCTTAAATCTAAGGTTAGTTTAAATTGTCTTCTCTCAATTTACTATTCAATTTTTACTCACACATCGCATATGGTATCCAGTTTTGGGGGTTCTCTCCATCTCTTAACCGCATTTTCAAACTTCAACTAGTTGGTTTGGTATTTAGCCTTGAGGCAAGTTACATGAACTTCCCGATATGTGTAAATATCGACTTAATAAAAAAAAGTGTAAATAATATTCTTTACCAATCCTACTTTGAAAAAAACGATAATAATTTTAGCAAACTTTGACGAATTTGTAAAATTAAACTACTTGTCGTAAGGCCATAATATTACAGTAAGTTCTATAAGACCATGATGTATATCGCCAAAAAAGTGCCATGAAAATCGGCTTAAATTTTTTTTCAACAGTTAATTACAAAAACGGCTCGGTAGATTTTCACCTAAAATTAATCAGTATCATTCCCAACTAATATCTTTCGAACAGTTTTTGATTTGTTAAAATCGGTTCGGTAGGATGAGCTTAAATGTCGACGAAAATTTAACACTTTTTTTCAAGAGTTAATTACAAGAAAACGGCTCGGTAGATTTTCGCCTAAAATAATCAGTATCATTCCCAACTAATATCTTTCGAACAGTTTTTGATTTTTAAATCGGTTCGGTAGGATGAGCTTAAATGTCGACGAAAATTTAACACTTTTTTTCAACAGTTAATTACAAGAAAACGGCTCGGTAGATTTTCGCCTAAAATTAATCAGTATCATTCCCAACTAATATCTTTCGAACAGTTTTTGATTTTTTAAAATCGTTCGGTAGGATGAGCTTAAATGTCGACGAAAATTTAACACTTTTTTTCAACAGTTAATTACAAGAAAACGGCTCGGTAGATTTCCCTAAAATTAATCAGTATCATTCCCAACTAATATCTTTCGAACAGTTTTTGATTTTTTAAAATCGGTTCGGTAGGATGAGCTAAATGTGTACGAAAAGTTTTTTGAATTACAAAGAAACGGCTTGTCAGATCGTTGCACAAAACTGACAAACGATAGTCCTCACCGAAATACATCAAATGGTTTTTAAATTTCTAAAATCGGTTCAGGCGTTTTTGAGAAAACGTCGATCAAAAGTCTAATTTTGACAAATGCCAAAAAGACCATACTGATTTTTGCAAACTTTGACGAATTTTTAAAGCTGAACCAGTTGTCGTAGGGCCGTAATATTTTAGTATGATCTAGAAGACTATGGTATCTATCGTCAAAAAAATAATCATAAAAATCGTCGAAATTTTTTTTTTAAAACTTTATTACAAGAAAACGGCCCGGCCGATCTCTACCAAAACTAATCAGCACGATTCCCAACCAATATCTTTCGAACGGTTTTTGAATTTTCAAAATCGATTCAGAATTGCGGGCTAAAACGTTGACGAAAAATTTTTCACTTTTCTGCCATTTATAAAGAAACGGCTTGGCCGATCGTCGCACAAAACTTACAAACAATAGTTCTCGTCGAGATACATCGAATGGCTTTTAAATTTTGAAATCGACCCAGCCGTTTTCGAGAAAACGTCGATTTACGGCAAAAAATCTGTTCACATACACACACACACACACACACACACACACACACACACACACACACACCACACACAATACTTTTTCCAAATTTGGTCTCATTCGATTCAGAATGGCTTGAAACGTCGAGAAAACATAAATTAGCGAATCGGATTTTTTTGATGAAAACATAAACTTCTCCTTCGGGAAGTTAAAAAAGAGCTCTGAGAATAATTTTTTCTATTAGTTCTTTATCTTCTTGTAAAAACATTTTTCGTGAACATAGTATCCTTACCGTTCCCAGTATATTTTTGCTCATTACTTTATCGTTTATAAAAAATAATCCCGAACGTTTCAATTTGTCTTCAATGTCAAATTCTCATTATAAGACAAGAAACTTAACTATTAAAGCACCAGTATTTAAACTTGCAACGTCTTTTAACTCAATTGACGGATTTGGAATTCAACTTTTTAACTTACTACCACTTCACATACGAAAACTAAATAATCATAAATTCCACAATACTATAGTAAAATTCTTAAAAGCTCAATATTTCTATGATATTTCAGAATTTGTTAATTTTGATATTAAACAATACTTTGCTAGCCAATGATAATTTAGTAATCATCTGCCTCTCATTCATGTCATCTTTTCCGTAAATTTTATTATTTAATAAATCTTACTAACCCTTTCTATATAAATTATCTTTTATTCAAATTAATTTATTAGTATATTTCTTTTTGATACTGCGCTTCTTCCTTTTTGCAGATCCACATTAGAATTTGACGCACGTTGACGGACAGGATTGATTCAAGTCTATTTTCTATCATCAGCTGTCGACATTGCATTTATTATTCCTGATCTTCTAACGGTGCCCAAAACGAAAATATTAATTTGTGCATCATATTCTGAAAACATGCATTGATTATCTAAAATGTTACAGTTGGTCTCAACTGAACATATCTAATTTTTCTTTTCATTCCAGACTTGGGATGAACTCGGATCGCGTCACTTGCGGTTTCATGATCTCTGATATATATATATATATTTAATTTCTTGTTTTGTTTTTTTTCATATTTTAGCTTAAATACGCGGTACCCATGTTCAAAGTCACTCAGAAGTTGAGTGGTAATGTTCATGATTATGTAACGTACAATAAGGCGTTTAGAGGTGAAATTTCTTTATATCTGAGACTTTTCACCAAACTATAAACTATAAACTATAAACTATAAACTACAGATAGGTCAGCGGCTGATGGTCTGTGTATATAATGAATTTGTGACCATAAAGGTATGGTCGGAACTGCCGGACTCCCCAAATATAGCTAATAACTCTTTATCGATGATGGCGTAGTTTTTTTCATGTTTATTGAGTTGTCTGGACGCAAACGCCACCGGAGCCTCACCTGCCGCTCCTTCCTGTGCCAGAACTGCTCCTATCGCCTCTCCACTAGCGTCTGTGGTTAGTATGAATGTTTTGTCGAATTCAGGATACTGCAGTACCGGTGCATTAGATATGGCATTTTTTAATTCCTGGAATGCTATTTCTTCTTTTGACCCCAATTCCACGCTTTATCTTTTCTCAACAATACGTTTAATGGATTTGCTATCTTCGCAAAATTTCTTATAAATTTGCGATAGTACCCGACTAGGCCTAGGAACATTTTGATTTCTTTCGGGTTTTTCGGTGCTGGGAAATTTTGTACTGCTTCCACCTTGCTTGGATCGGGGGTAACACCCCTTTCGGAAATTATGTGGCCCAAATATGTCAATTCGCGTCTCAAAAATTCGCATTTGATCGGCTGAAGTTTTAAGTTGTGGTTGCGAAGCTGCTCGAAAAAGCGCGCAACCGGGTGTTGTGTTCATGGAGAGTCTTACCGTAAACGATAATGTCGTCCATGTACACTAAACCCTTAAAACCTTCAACTCCAGCCAAAACCAAATTCGTCAATCTTTGTAGAGTACTCGGGGCATTTTTAAGCCCAAACGGCATTCTCTTATATTGGAATTTTTTGCCACAAGCTGAAAAGCAGTTTTCGCTCGATCTTTCTCATCCAGCTCAACCTGGTGGAACCCGCTGGCCAAATCCAGTGTAGAAAAGAAGCTCGATTGTCCCAGTTGATCTAAGATCTCGGTTATATTTGGCAACGGATATGTATCGCTGATTGTGTTTTCATTCAGTTTTCTGAAATCAACACAAACGCGCCACCTCCTGTTCCCGTCTATATCCTGTTTCTTAGGACAACTAGAAGAGGAAAGTTCCAAGGACTGTCGGATGTTTCTATAATGTCGTTCTGTAGCATGTCATCTACCTGTTTCTGAATTTCCGCCTGCTGAGCATGGGGGAGCCTGTATTGTTTTAAATAAATCGGTTTTCTGAAGTAGTGGTGATAGAGTTTTAATTGAATTGGAAAATGTTAATTTGTCACCACTTAAATAAAACAAATCATAGAAGTCTTCGCAAATATTTAAAATTGAATCTTTTTCTTCTGAATTCATATGATCGGTGCGGATACTATCTTTAACTGCTTTAATACGATCATAATTACAATTTACTGTATCATTATTTAGCTTAAGTATTTGATAATCTTCAAGTTTATGTAAATTCGGAAATATAAAATTCTTATCAATATTTACTTCATGATCATTTGTATTCAAGATTTTTACAAAAATTTTATTATCAAGGATTTCAGAATAGAATTCGCAATATAAACACCCTCCGAGATCTCAGCAGACTCGCAGAATAGATCACCTACTTGATCTGTTGTGAATGAAAGTACCATTTCAGTTCTGGGAGGAATTGCATGTGCTGTATTAAAGTCATCTATTGATTATTATGAGAGATTCCAGCTGAATTATCGGTCGTGGATAAATTATCCCTACGACAATTGATTTGGGTTTCTACTACCCTATTTTCTTTTATATGATTTACAGAAGCCCCTAGATCCACTATATCGCTAGGTTTGCGGCAATCTGAATCTTTTGAACTATTAACAGGCGTTTTTGCCTGAGATGTGGCATTTATTGCCAATTTAATATTCTCCAGACTTTTTGTCTTTGGAGAGGCTTTTAAAGCCTTGTTACAATTTTTATCATCAAGAATCACAAAAGCGTCTCTACTCCTATTAGGATTTTCTGAAAAGTCACCTTCTTTCAAAACTATCTTTTGTGCCTTGTGTATTAGTATTATTAGCTGGCTCTGACGACTTAATTGTTCCCTTTATCTAAATCTGTAAAAAACTTTTCCGATTTACATTTTTGTTTATTAGTGCATCGACTTCTCCGTTGTGTTACTATGCGCTCAACACCGCGCACTGTCGACGGCGATGTTATGTCGTCGCCGACAAGTTGCGTAGTTTTCTCAGAGTCAGCAAAATGATGCGCCATATCGGTGTTTTTTGTATCGCCTACTGGAACACTAACCAGTCTGTCGTTGACCATCAACGCGAACGTATTAGTGCAAAAATCCAATCGGGCCTTGTACTTCAAAAGAAAATCCAATCCCATTATTCCGTCCGCGTAAATATCAACGTTATCAGGAATGACGGTGAATTTGTGCTCCAAGTTAACATTACCGAGTTGGAAACTCAATAATGTCGAACCTAGTGTGTGCACGTGTTCACCTGTAATGCCCTTTAAGCGTGATACTTCCGCAGTTTTAGTACAATGGGGTAAGAGATTATTATTTTTCAATATAGACACATCACTTGCTGAATCTATGATGAGTCGGCATTGTCTGTTTCCTATTTTAATATTGACCAAGTTACTATGAATTGTTCTATGGTGCGATACGTTATATACCCTATTTGCGCAGGTGTATTCTTGGTCGTCTATACCCCTGGCGTATATTAGTTTTTTGGCTTCGAATCGCTCGGCACATGGTCTGTTGATGAAGCGCCCGAAGTGGAAGGTCGGTTCGCTGGTTGCTAGAATGGTGCTCGCTCTGCCTATTGTTTGGAGGTTCCCGGGCTGGACATCCACCTCAAATATGGTTCTGCGCCTACAGTTGGATAGATTGTGTCCTGGAATTCTGCACCTTTTGCAGAACAAATTTGTAGTTCTTCTTGGACCATTGAATACAGGTAAGCCCGTTTTTATCTTCTTTTCTTGTCGTCTCGTCCGCTCCAGATTCCTCTCTTCTTGGATAGCCATCGATATTGCCTCCTGCAAGTCATTGTGCCTAGCGGCTCTAACCGGCAACCTAATTTCCGGTATAAGCCCGTTTATGAAAACTGTCAAAGCCAGTTCATTATGCGCTGTTTCTAGTATGGTCGCCTTGGCACTATCTAGCATTATGCCCTGGTCATACATTAGCCCAAGAAGTCTCTCTATTTTACCGGAAAAGGTCCTAACATTCTCCCCGGATGCTGCTTTAGATTTGTCAACTCCAGTTGCAGCTCTGCCATAGATCGTTTTTCGCTGAATCTATTTAGGAGAAGACTTTTGAGTTCTTCCCAGCCCACATCACCAGATCGCCTTATGTATTGAAAGGCAGCCCCTTCTAACTTATTAAGAGTTAACCTATGAAGATCCAAACGAGTGGCTGCGTTAAGGCCCTGTCTGCAATTTTCGACAGTATATATAAACCTATTTAGTTCCGACGGTTTACCGTCGAACTTTGGAATTTGTAAATAAGCTAAATTAATGCTTCAGAATTAACCTTAGTATCATTATCAGTTAATGTGAACTAGCTGTAAGTGGAATTCTGTCTTAAGGCAATTAAGGCATCGTGCCTTAAGGCAAATTGCTGGAACTTCCCGTACCAAATTTTTTTTTTAAAAACGACATTAAGATTTTTGAAAAAATTTTACTTCGAAAAATAAGATTTTTGAGAAACTATATATTGGACAAAAAATTACTTTTTTTGAAAAAAAAATTTTTTTTAGAAAAATTTTTTTTTTTTTTTTTTTTTTTTGAAAAAAACAAAGTTTTATTTTATTTGACATATTTTACGGAACCCATAGGAATGTAAAACAAATTTATACTTATTGTTAAAATCTCTATAAAATATCTGATAATTTGAGTGCATATGTCTAATGATCATTTTTGACCGCCAAATGGCATTTTTTTTTACTTTTTTCATCAGATCTCCGAAACCGTTAGACCTGCCTTCATGAAATTTTATCGATTATTCATCTTGTCAATACAAGTGAAATGTTTTTTGAATTATTCAAATCGGACGCTCCGTTCTCTTAAAAACTGAGTTACCGTTTTCGGCACTTTTTGCCCCGTATCTTTGGAACGGCTAGACCTGCCTTCGCCAAAAACTAATCAGCACGTCTCCTTATAATACGAATCGAATGTTTTTTGAATTATTCAAATCGGTTTATCCGTGTTCCCGAAATCGTCGACGAAAATTTGTATCCGCACATACATACACACACGCACATACATACATACATACACACACACACACACACACACACCCACAATTTTCTCACGTCAGAAATTAGTTATTTTGTCGTACAAAATTTTATAATTAGTTCCATCAGTTTTAATAAGTTACTAATAATTTAGTGAGCTGAGTGATCCTCGCCCCTCTGGGTGCAGGTAGAATTTTTGTTAAAATGATCCCATTAGTGGGGACATAGTGTCAAACAATGCTGGTGATGTAATCAATAAATCACACAATAATTTGAACACAACGCTATGTTCAGGTATATCAGATATAGCCCGAAACCCGCTGACCGGCTGCGACGGTATGACTATAAGTAAAACCAGTGGCTGAACTGTCACATATAATTCCGGAAAATGTCATTTTACAACGGAGGAGTCATTGAAGTGCCTTGAGAATCTGATAAATGAACTGCATATGATTGTCAAATCAAAGTCAAACATACATAAAGAGGTGAAAATAAAACAGGCAAACATAGCGGCCGTAATTAAAGATTTATTGATTTAGACAACCAATTGTTAGAGGAAAAAGGCCGAACCACGGATGATACGGAAGTTATGATAAATGAAGTGCAATGTTTGAGACAGCCCCTATAGAAAAAAGTGTACGGGCAGGACACAAGCAAAGCCACAAGAAACCGAAACTCACAACAATAAGCAATAATCAGGTTAATGAGAAAATGGTTTGCCAAGACGTCAGACGATCATAGAAATATGTAATGAAGAAAAAATCGAGGTAATGACTGGCATAAAGTTCAGCCGAGAAAACAGAAAAAACAGGAAGCAAGGGTACATCTGTCAGAACAGGACTCTAACCATAAAATGATAAAAAATCATAGAATTTTTCCAAAACCAAATGCCTTATTAATCCGGCCGACCGAAAAGTTAATTATTCCGAAATATTACGTCGCATCAAACATGATGTCCCTGATGACAAGGTAAATACGACAGTAGAAAAATAACAAAACCAGAAATGGAGACTTGTTGATAACTATTTCTAAGAAAAGTGAGGACAAAGGCCAAGGACTGCAACAGATTATCGCAGGTGTGTTAAAGGATGAGGCCGAAGTTATTTATAAGGGGCACCAAGAAACTATAGAAATAAGGGATATTGATGATGAAACCTCAAAAATTGATATCCAGATAGCACTACAAAAAAGCAACCGGGGGAGCCTGCAACACACCAGCAGAAGAAATTAGGCTTCGTAGGCATCATAGAGGTACCCAGATTGCTACTACTGTAGCTCTTCCAGCGGCAGTTGTACACGATCTGCTCAAAGCAAGTAGCAAAATACGAATTGGATGGGTCAACTGTC
>NW_020536801.1:0-38494 GCF_003426905.1 Ctenocephalides felis
ATTAACCGAAGAAATAGTTCGTAATTATAATTACACGCTATATGCACTTCTCTGTGTCATAAAGAAAGTTCATAGACTCTTGCTATAAGTTGCTCCAGCAAAAGATTTATGTGGCAGGAATCTAGTTTCTAGAAGATTCATACATTTTCATTAAAGCTTCGTGATAAAATAGTATCAAGCTCTGAAACAGGAACAACTCTCAATTCTTTACCAACCATAAGTGAAGAAAATAGAAAGAATCCTGATCTAATAAAAATTATAAAATATTCGGAACAGTAATGACGTCAAAATATATTGTGAATTATTTATCAATACTGTAAGTAATATACAGCAGTAGTTTAATAATGTTTATAATTATTGCTCAGAATAAATAAATAAAAGTAGTTTGAATAAAAACTTTAGAATATTATTTATTATTCAATTTAATCAATGCATGTTTACACATTTTAAATTTGAATCAATGCATGTTTACATATTTGATTATAGATTATATTAAAAGAAACTTAAAATTGCTGTACTAAGTGTTTATTTAATTATTAATCCCCTGCGATTAGCTAATAAACTTAGTATCATTTATTAATGTCTAGGACATTTGCAGTCAATAGCTTTAATAAATATTGTCCTTTTCTATTGATCTTAACATTTTTAAGAAGTTCATTTCACTTTATTCAATTAGATTATAAGGTCAGTTCAACTATATACATGTTTTACTGTATTTTTTTCACTATGTTGTACTGTTTTTACTCAATTATTTAATAAGCACGATTTTTCTTTACATGTGACCATTAACCTCTACTACTATAAATCTTTCCGTCGACATCGTTCCTTTGAACCAAATGCATCATGTTTACTTTATCTCAACATGCAATTAAGTTTTCACGGCGGTGTAATTCTTGAGAGTCGCAAATCGTCCCCATTAAAAGGTAGAGCAAGCAAATTAAAATTGAAAAACCGGCATAGATTTTTTTTAATTCTTAAAAAACAGTTTATTATTTTTTAAATTAATTTTCAATTAAAAATAACGTAATAACGATTAAAATTTATAAACAATTCAATAATCATTTTACCAACTATTCCAACCTTATACTAACTGAACTTATAATAACTGATTTTTTGTGTTTTGTAATATTATTATTTATTGTTTATGTGATATATTAAATATTTTATTTACTATATATTCATATTACGATTCATTACATTCTAAGTATCATGATTTTTGCATATAAATCCACGTTTATAAGTATTTTTAAAACTTGTTAAATCGTGTCCGAGAAAATAAATTATAGTTGGGAAGACAATGTAGTTTTTTATATTTCATAGGTTAATATAGATTATATCTATAATATAAAAATGAATCGCAAAATGTGTTGGTAAGCGCATAACTCAACAATGCCTTGGCCAATTTGGCCAATTCTTTTTTTAAAATGTTCATTGATGTCCAGGAATGGTTCTTACGGCAAGAATAAATCGAATAATTGCCGGGAAATCCCTAAAAACAGCCCCTTTCTTTTTCACATACAAACGTTACTATTTTCATATTTTTACGATTGTATACGGAATATTTACTCAAGCCAATGGAGCATTTTGGGTCTGAATTTTTTTACTGTGCTCTAATTTGTATGAAATTTGAAATTAGGTTGATCTTACTCTCAAGTTCAAAAGTGAAAATAATTCGGACTCCCTTACATCCCTCTCAGTGGTGTATTTTATTTATTTATTTTTTTTTTTTCAAAGTAATCCGACGTTACTCGATAAATGAACTAATTATAAGAAAAAAATGTTTCATGTTGTTCAAAAAAGCTAATACTCATCATTTTATTTAAAGCAGTTGTAAATTTAAGATCACTCATACGGATGATGATGAAGTGTAAAAAAACATAATAATTTTCAACTAATTGGTAAATATCAATATAGGTTAAAAAATTGGATTTTTTGAATTGTAAACATAAGTACAGGACAACGTCTGTCGGGTCATGAAGTTAACTCCTAAAATTCGATTTTGATATTAACATATAAAATATAAAGAACTACATAGTTTTCCTAATTAATTTATTTTCTCGTTTTGATTTTATTTGAAATTAAGTTCTTAATTAATAGATATTTATAAGATACGTTATCGATTGTTATTAATTGATAATAAATTGTTTAAAAATACTAAATTTGTTTATCTAATTGAACAATGTTCTTAAATTCTGCTGTTATTTTAAAATTTATTATGTTCATTGACTTTATTTATATATATATATATATATATATATATATATAGTAAAAAAAAATTTTAGTTTTTATTTTTATACGTTTACGTGAAACCTATTTTATATATTCTATTCCAAGCATTTTACCAATATAAAATATCAATTAATAAATGTATAATATATGCATAGAATTGACTATTTAAAAAAAAACAAATGGTTGTCGGGGTCTTATTTTTGTGACGTTCAACCCCATTAAAATGCTAATTTAAATATTGAAATTATTATCAATCGTTCTCGTATATTTTCATTATATATTGAGCTGAAACTTCAAACTAACTGAAATGAAAACATGATAAAAGTTGCGGGTACACATGATGACCACCATAAATTAATTAATGGCGAAATACTAAAATTTCGATTTTTACTTTTAATATATATGTAAATTAATATTTCTATAAAACTGAGTGAATACACCAAAGTTTTCGAAATGGCAAAAATCGGATATAATATCTATTTACTTCATAAACATTATTCTTTCTTGCCTTATAAAAACCAGAAAGAAAGACGGAACGCTTTACATAATATCAAAAAAATGCAAATTACGCATTTAGCCTACAGCTCTCTATTTAAATATTGAAAGTAAAGAAATATCATTCGAAATCAAATACATATAAAGTTTGATCTGAATTATTTTTAATTTTTATTATCCGTATTTCATTAAGTATTACACAACCCAATTATTTGAGCATGACAGTTCAACAAAACCTTCTGTAACAAAGTTTTTATATAAACAAATAATTATATGGGAGCAGCAAAATTGCAAAATTATCATTTGCGAATTGAAAACTGGAATAAATAGAAATATATGAAAGTTGAGTCTAGAATAAATAGTAGATAAAAAAATGAGATGCAATCTTTCGTTCGATGAAAGAAATTTCATTGTTTGATTATAAAAGGCAAATATTTTGATTAAGATATTACAGCGCATGAATATTATCCACTGATGTAATAAATTAATTATATCTAAAAAAACATATACTTTTTGTGTTATATTATTTTTTATATAATACTTTATGAATAGGAAGAAAAGCTCTAATCTACTACCAATGGGTATGATCTTTTTTAGTAATTTTTTTAGTATTCAAAATAATTTCAACTGATTCATATTTGACTAAAAATAAGATTTATAAATTGATTCATTCATGCAAAATGCACTTAAAGTTATGCCATAATAGCTTTCATAAAAAATGGCACGTGCTCAGCTTTTTTTCAACTGTCTATGCAATATCGTAACATATATTTCTTCAATGCGGCGCTTTTGAATAGCAAAAAAAACTTGCATATTGATTTATTAAAGGAATGAATAATTTATTTAGATTGTCATTCAACAAGTCTATATTTTGAATTGTTTCTAAGCAATTTAGCAAACTAAATATAGAACTGGTGGCAAATCATCGTGCCATAAGGCAAATTGCAGGGCATACCTTAAGAATTAATTTAAAAAAAAAAATTTTTTTGAAAAAATTGAAAAAAAAATAGATTTTTATGATATTTCATTTATTTTTTTAAATAAATGACGTATTTGAAAAACTGGATCGTTTTGTTTTCATTTTTTGTAATTTTTGAAATTTTTTTGCCTTCTCGAAGCAATCGATGTCAATAACAGTTAAATTATTTAAATAATTTGTGTTTTAGAAATAAATAAATTTAAATTTTATTTTTTTATAAACGTTTTCAGACAAGAGTTGAAGCACATTAAATCTCAATATAATCAATTTTACTTAAATTATTATTGGAAAGGATTGCAACATACGTTAAACTTAATCTCCAAAGATCCTTTACGAAAATATGTATTTAATTAAATAATATGCGGAGCATTCAAGAGCTTTGATAACATTCAAATCTCGCAATCAATTACTAAAATCCAAGGCTATTTATATATCTATTACTTAGTAACCCGCTTACAAAACGCAATCAGCAATTAATTATTTTTGGCAACATTTTTTGCAATCCTTGAGTACACAATGAGTTATTATTAAACAATCGTTAAAGATTGTTTCTAGACAACACATTGTCACTTTCACAACAAATCTGCATATATTGTTGATCATAATCGCAAATTGTCAGGAAGGTAATGTGCTGGTGGGCTGCGAAATAATGAAAATTAGAACATAATGCGCCGATCAATCGCCAATAAGATCTCGTAATGGACTTATTATTCATATATGCGCTTTGTTCATTTCAGATCTTGAATTCTTATTAAAATATTATGTCAGTAGAATTTATTTGGATTTATGCAATATCATTACTATTTTAAATGGGGCGTAGATTGATGAAATTGTACTTCTTTCGTAAATCAGTTTACCGGTCATCGTTACTTTTTGCAAATAGCCATAAATATATAATCATTTTCCTCAATATCTCGGAAATTACACAAAATTGTATACAAAGTTGTACAAATAAAATTGAAATTTATATTTCCATTTGCATCATTAGCCCGTGGCTTCAGGGTTATAATAATAACAATATTAAAATTTATAAAATAAACAAGTCTTTCGAGATTTACGAAACACTGACCATTGATAAATTTTGTTTTACATTACCGGTATTATTATTTGTTATATTATTATTTTATTATATTTTGAATGTTAAAAATTAAGATTTAACGTCATAAATTAAAGTAAGACGATGATCTATATGACTGCTAAGTCTCTGTAATAGAATTAATAATGTAATTAAGTAACTCTACATTATTAGCAAAAAATATTGGGTGCTAGTACACGTTCAGAATTATAAATTGAAGAATCATATAATCAGTGATAGCGATTAGATTAATAGTGATTATAATATAAATATATTTTTTTGATAAATATATAAATATAAATACTTGTATATTATAATCAATTATCATTGACTTGATAAGAACATGTTTTGTCCGATAAATTGTATCTGCTCAAAGCTTTTCATTTGAATATTAAACGGATCGCATGCTGAAAAATCATATTACAGTATTGCACTGAATAGTCTCGAACTAATATTTTTATTAATTTAGCTAAAATAAAAATTTATGAGTCCATAAAAACTCTTCACTGATATTGATTTAGATAGAACTCGTTAACTTAAACGACCAATAACGCAGCTTGATTGTTATAAGTAATCGATAAAATGATATAAGAAATGTATTTTAGGATAGTGATGTAATTCTATAATAATAAGAGATTATTTAGAAAAATTGTAGATCACATATAACTTTTAATAAAACAATAATTTAAGGTCTACAAATCAGATTATTCATACAAATTAGCACATTCAGATTAAGTTCTACAGAAAATTCTATTAAAACATATAATGTCTTCTAGTATAAATAATTTTATGTTGCTTTTCGTAAGTAAATTTACAGAATATTAAATATATATTTATTTATATTGAATAAGATGTAATATACGAACTATGACCATACAACTGTAATAAAGAAGGATGAAAATGACGTAGAAATGTAGAAATAAATGCCAAGTTTCATAAAATTTACGTAAGCTTTTGATTATTTTTAGAAAATAACATTGAGAATACGATGTTGCTACATATACGAAGGGTTAGTCTGGGGATCAGAATTGCAGTTTTGCATATTTGATATAATATCACTTCAGAATATGCTTCTGACATTTCAGTGAGTTTGTTTGCATGCGCTTGTACTCCAGACAATGTCAAATCTCGTATCATCCCTATAAGAATTGTGCAATGTGTATTTATTTTTCGTGGGTTGTTTTACAAAAAAAGATAAAATGGCTAGTTTGAAGAAAATTATTTATTTCAGATTTTGTACGGGGTGGGCCATGAATTAAAATATGTCTAAGACTAGTATGTTTGACCCTATCGAAGCTCATCGATAAAGGATCAACTTTCAAATAATCCTTACTTTGTGGTCATTCAAAGACCAAAGCTCTTATCACTGACAATGAGATACGGACAAAGTTATAGTACTATATATCTTATATATTGTACTATAGAAAAGTTGATATTAAAAATGAAGATAAAGGAAGATGTATTAACATTCACCTTGCCTGCAGAAATTATGCTTCAATTAATGTTAAAATTATTTTTACATTACAATTCAATTACACTCTAAACTAACATTATTTCAAATAATGTCTTATTATATTACAAAATTTAATCCAAAAATATGATATAAATATCAAAGATCATTTATATTTCCTGAATCCATCCACTTTGATTTATTCTTACATCTAAGAACTTGTTTCTAACAAAATCTGATAAAACTGATTTATTCGGAAAGAAAGTTTACAACTTTTACATCATCCAAGTTTTGATATATACTCTTTGATGTCTTATTATATATCAATCGCTTATCAACATTCTACCTCAAACTAATTAATTCTCTCAATATATTCAGATATAATTTATCTTTTAAGTTTTAAAATGACAAGTCCAGTGCGGTTCCATATAAAGTGAGTGATTAATTAAAATGAAAGCAAAATTGTATGTAAGGCATTTGATATATCGAATTTGTTTTATATAGAGCGGATAACACAAGGCTATTTAATTAATAGAATAAAACATATAATTTGAAAGGTAAAACCATTAAAATAAAAAACAATACTTATAAAATAAATTTATGAACTCATTTAAGGTCGTAATTTCTGTTATTAACAACGGAAATGATTGAGTTAATGTGATATGTCATAATAACCTCGTAGTGACCAATGTAATCATTAATTAGATAAAGGTTTAAATCAGTTGTCTCCAAACACTTCTAATGGAAGATACATTATGATAGATTAAAATTAACTAGAAATTATATTGAAATAAACATACTGTAATGTAAAAAAATTTCAAACCCTTACAGAGAAAATTGTATTATAGTTTTTGTTTTCGAAATCAAAATGCTGAATAATAAGCTGTAAGAAATGTGATGCATTTAAGTCATGATTATTAAAAAGTAGCTATTCTCTTTCGATTTAAGAAAAATATCAATGAGTAAAATGTCTCATGATATCCGCAAATTTGAAAAATAATATTAAGCTAACTTATTTTTTTCAAGAATAGTTTAATATTATTTGGAATATAACAATCTCTATAATTTATTGAACAATTTTACTATCTGGCCCCTACCTTGATTATCCGTGTCGTATTGACAAGAAAAACCATTAGTCAAAAAACGTTGAAAAGAATTAGATCCATTATTATCAATCTTCGTAACCTGATATGAAAAATAACTAACAATAAGAAAATTAGCCTTGCCCAAAACTCAACCTTGCACAAAAGAAACTATCTAAATTACGCTCTCTATATATTTTGATGCAATTTTACTACCCGGCCCCCTTATTGATTATCCATGATTTTTCCTATCGATAACAAAGGCTCTTTAACAAAAAAAACATTAAAAAGAATTAGATCATTCCTCGTAATCTCATATGGAAAACAATCTAGAAAAGTTGCCATGCTGAAAACTCAACCTTGCAGAAGCATCACAATCCAAATTATTTTATACAGATATTTACTATCCGGCCCCCACATTGATTATCCATGATTTAACCTATTGACAACAAAGGCCCTTCCACAAAAAAAACATTAAAAAGAATTAGATCATTCCTCGTAATCTCATATGGAAAACAACCTAGAAAAGTTGCCATGCCCAAAACTCAACCTTGCAGAAGCGGAACTTGCACTTTCTCCTAAGCATTCTGACATTTTGCTCCGGGGCCAATACTTGCGCGGCTGCCAATGCGTGTGCTCGATATTCGATTATATGTGACATACATACACATATAAATTTGCTCACATTCAGTGAGAGTATTTTGCGTAATAAATTATTATTTGGTTTTAATGCGATGCGAATTGTATATTAAATCATTAAGTAAACAATATCGCAAATATAATATACTTACACTGCTTATAAAAATAATCATCTATTTATTTCTTCGATTATTGTTTTATAATAATCATTTGAGTGCTCACATAGATTTCTTATAGGGCGGAAGGGATTTCTATTATTACGATTTCTATCAAATGGCAATAATATAGATGCAATATTTGTTGGGCGGATTTGCTGAAAATATGAATAAGATACAGCAGGGCACCATCAATATCTCAATGAAAGTAAAGTAAGGAATTGGTTAGGACCGCAAACTGAATTGGAAAATTCACATGAAAAAGAAAAGGCAAAACCTTGAGGAACAGTTACGTGAACTATATTGTTTAATGGGTAGGAGATCCCATCTTTCTGTACACAACAAACTACTGGTATACAAGGTAGTACTTAAGCCGATTTGGACATATGGCATAGCACTTTGGGGCACCACATCCAAAAGTAATGCTAACATCATTCAAAGGTTTCAGACCAAATCGCTTTCCCCAGACAAACTCATTTTTTATATTTTTTTCAATAAATGATTGTAAATGATCTCAAAACATCAGCTGCAATTGTCTAACTACTAAGTCATTTATTAAATATAACTATCTAATTAATATCAATTATTCAAAGCTTAATTAAATAGTCATAGGATTACATAATCCAGAACTTGAGACCCATAAAAGCTCTATCAAAAACATTGTTATTGTGGATGTTTATCAAAACATTTCTTAGCAAGATCTTACTTGTTAGTTAAATACTAAATATTTAAAATTTATTAAAATAAAGCAGAAAATTGCAAAGGACAAAAATCATTATGTCACAATAATTATATTATATATATTGATCACGAAGAAAGTATTAATAACAAAATTCGGTAACGAATAATGCAAGTAAATCATAAAAATATTTAATTTCAATTTCTCATTTTTAATTATCGCTTTCACCTTGAAGAATCAATAACGTTAATTGTCAAGTTAGCATTGTATTCGCAAATAAAACATTTCAATATCAATGTAACACAATGCCCAATTCATACGTCAATATATTATCCAATTACTTTTTGGGTCAACACCTTCAGGATATGGTTCAACAAAATAATAAAATTAGATAATTATATCTGATCGATACTTGTTTGAATGTGATATAATATGGAGCAACACAGATAGCATCCGCTTACCGATCTGTATGAAGGTCAGTGTATGAAAAGTGAAATGACATTTGCGACAATGTTATTAGATTGACCCTAAACTGAATTGATTAACAAGATTGATTAGATGTGAGAATGACTATTATTTGAGAGCACTATAGAAGCAATTAAAAGCAAATCAGCTAAATTGAAAATTGACAAATAACTTCAGTCAATTAGTAAGGCAGTACAGTTTTTCTCAACGTCTCACTTTTTGACAAAATTATAGAGAAGGATAAATAATATTAAACATCTGATAGAAATAGGTTATTGATTCGTCTACATATTTTTTCACTTTTCTTAATTTTCTCATATGTAGTAGGGAAGACTGGGTACGGTAGGGACATGTGATTGTGGGCCTTTCCTTTACAAGTGAAATTGAGCCAAATGAAGAAAACTCTTAACTTAACTAGGCGTCCATTAATTACGTGAGCGAGTTTTTAAGGATTTTTGGACTTCCCCCTCTTCCTTGGTGATACATGGTAATATTCAAAATTACCCCTCCTCCCCCACCAAACATTACGTGTATTTTTAGTTTCGTGATTTTTGATTTTTTGTTGAAAATGTTTGAATTTTTTTAAAAAAAAAATCAGTTAAAAAATAAATACACGTGATATTTTACTATACCCCTCCCTACCCCATGTGGTATTTCGTGATTTTTTGTCAAACCCCCCCTATCCCCTAATTAACGTGATTATGAACGCTTCCTAAAACAAAACACGAAAGAGAAAAGAAAAAAAAATTCAATATAAGAAAAAAAAATTTAAACTTTTTATCTAGCTAAGAGAGTTCATTTTTACTCTTCAAAAGTATAAAATTGTAAATAAAATTATAACAATAAATTAAAATATATTCATTTAAAGTTAGATAACTTAGATACAGTTTTTCTGTTTATATACTTTTGTCAAAGGTATGAGATATTGATTCACGTACATAATAATAAAAATAAAATAATAATAATATAATAATAATAATAAAAATAATTTATTTTCACATTTAATATCACACTTCTTGCGGATACACTTTACTCTATTGTTAACTTTCTTTTACAAATTTATACTTTTATAGAGTAAAAATAAACACTCTTATCTAGTAATATATAAAATAGCTTTTACTAATAAAATGGCTTTACCAATAAAATCATTTTAAGACTAATATTTGGTTAAGTAATTTTTCGCAGTTTTTGCAGTTTCAGCAAATGCGTTTAATAAATTCAATTTTTTTTTTCAATGAAACCTATCAGCATGCAAATTAGTTCAAATCTACATGTATTTCTAAATTACTTTCTTTTAATTATTTAGTTATTTATAGTTTGATATATTTATAAAAATATATATGTAAATATAAAAATTTCAAACATGCCTTTCACATTTTTGACAGCGTATTTTCAAGTGCTAATAAACTAATTGATATATATCGAATTTACATAAATAATGTCAGTTCAAAGAACTTTGAAGAATGTCAATATATTGTAATTATTATAATTATAGGAATAAAAATTTATAGTGCAACAATAAAATATAAAATAATATTATAGAGTCGTTTGAATACGCATAAACAAGATTATAAACTTAACTGCCATCGATTAGCTTTAGTACAAATTGTAAGATTAATACAAAACAGTTTAAAATTGTCTGAAAATACATGATAAGTAATTTAAGAGAATCTAATTTAAATACCTCAATTTCTACGCTATATTGTATATACGTAAAAAACCAAAATGAAAAATACAAACTGGATTTCTTTGGAACAAATTAGTATGCATCTTTGTAATAATCAATTATATTTATTTTATCGTTTTTTTATTAATTGGATTTCCAATTATTTTTGTAGCTTGCGCTAATGAAGAGATTAATTCAAATTTTATGTTCAAGTTCTATCTGAACTAAGAATTTGAATAATCCATTAGCGCGAAAGTTACTTCTATCTTATTACACAGAAGTTGCTTTTGGATTTCATACATATTTGTTAAGAAAAGGTTATAAAATAGAATTATACACATAAGTTAGAAATACAACATGGATTTATTCATAATCCAATGGCGCGCTAAGTATTTAATCTTACTTCAGAGCTCTGGAGAAAATTAACTGAAGCGTTGTTATGATATAATGCGCGCATCAAGAATTTTAATATGGGAAATTAAATCTTCATTGGTATTTTGATAAAATAACTGATAATATAATATGATAACAGAAGATCAAAAATAGCTGATCTGAGGATAACAAAATTTGCCTGCCTGGACAACAAAATTATTCATCTCAAATAAATTTTTTATAAAAGCAAAAATTATCAATTAAAAATTTACCACAATATTACACTTTGACCAAATGAGGATAAATTGAAATATTTAATCAGTTTCGTGAAACATCTATTAGTTAAATTAATTCAATATTCAATCAGTAATTAATTTTAAGCTAAAATCCTTTATAACTTTTATTAAAGTGCTTAATTAAAATTGATTGCGTACCAACAAACAATTGACTTAAGTTATAAAAATCTACTAATTTTAATCTTGCTAATTTTCAAATTGCCTATTACATGAATATGATATTTAAAACTAATTTATTTCCATTTTGAATAATATTTAAGTTATTCAAATATGCAAGCGTCTCACTTTCTTCGGACTGCTAAAAAAGTTAATGCACTCTGCATCCAAATGAGTTTATTATCTTGTTATACAATATGATATTTATTAGGTGACAGTATTATCTTTGATATTTATACTTTCTATTGAAATTCACACTATTTTATTCACATTAAGATAAGATTATTATCGAAATGTAGCAAATAAACATTAAAAAAATTATGTGGTTCAATAAATTAAGTAATCCGTTGTTAGTTACTTGTTTATTTCAACCAATATTTGTTGTAGAATATTATATATAAATAGCTTATTAATCATTGTCTTATATTTTTTAAAAATTTAAATATTAATTAAATTTCAAAAAACAATGAAACAAATCATAATCATAGGTTAATGTAAAAATATTGAAGAAAAAATGTTCAAATTTTAATCTAAAATTCAAGTTTTTTTTTCTATCATTTTTAAATTCTAGTTGAGTTGGTGAATTTTCCTATGATGTCATTCCGATGCATGTTTTAAAAATGAATGCTAAAGTTAGTTAGTTTTGTGTAAAAATACAAGATAAAATTTCATTTCAAAGAGCGTTGCTTACATACGTCTATCGCCAGTTTCTTTATCAAATTACGGTATTATGTATATTATATTTTATTAGCAGAAGTTAGTACCCTACCTATACGTAGTAATTGCAATCCAAAAAAACTTTCGTGTATAGTAATTGCAATGATAGTGTATTGACTATTCAAGTAGAAAATCCAAATAGATTACAGGAAAACCCCTGCATTTTCATTAAATTTGTTCTAGATAAAAATTTGTTTGCATTCTTTACACCTTCTTGTGTAACATGCTGTGGGCGACATGTGATCCAATATATTGTAAGATAACACCTATTAAATAATATTCGTCGTTTGAAGTCAAGCTCGCTATTATACATATGAAAAGCCCAGAAGCACGCCCATAAGCTAATCACGTCTACTTGTAAGAATAATTACAACATACACTGTTGTTAAAGTTCCTAATATTGATTTAATAATCCAATTTTGCATGTTATTATTCATATCTCAGCAATTAGCATATTTTACAACTCTTAGCCATAAATCATTGTACAATGTTATATTTATGTGAAATTTTGTTTTCAAGCCTAGTAATTAGGTTATACCGAGCACGACCAATAAAGGTTTATTGCAATGCCTAAGGCATACGTCTGTCAGTCACCTTTGCCGTATCGTATGCTTAATAGCAAACTATGCTTGTCTAGACTCCGATGCGTATCGTTTGACCTCTTGCTCGTATGCTTTATTATATTTGCATACTTTTAAGCTTTAAAGATAATAGAATTTGTTTTAAGAGGATGACAACTTTTATGATGAGGCGAGCTTTACACTCTATACAAAAATTACTGTACAAAGACATATTTTATTAAAGTGAAGCAATTCTGTACTTCATGAATCCAACTCATACTTACTTATTTTTTACTGCATATAGGAACTCATTTATTTGAATATTATGATAGAGCGCAAAGCAGACTTATAGCAGTCATTTTACTGTTTGTTGAGATATAAATCTTCTAGGTAATAGAATAGTCACTTTTTTTAGTTTACAAATACGTATACAAACATCTACTAATAAAGTATATCATAATACCGTAATTCGATCAAAAACATGTTCTATTATCAGTTTGTCTGTGTCTGTTTGATGACTCGAAGTAAAATTAAAAATCTACAACACTAATCTGTTGTGACTAAGGAAAGCATTTACAATAATTTAATTTAATGAAAAACTGTATAGATATATACATCACATTTACTATAATCTAAATACTGCAACGCAATGTATCTCGTTAAACATAGAGAGAAGCGATTTAATGCAGATAGCATGTCCTATTCTTAGTTTGTCGATAGTGATCGACGAAATACTGCCGTATTAATACTTTGTGACAGAAAAAAAATTCTGCCATTTGATTTAACACAAAAAATGTATAAATGTTAGTAATATTGCATAAAAAATTAATTTACTACTTCACAAACTACCTATCTATTGAATATTAAAACAATCTAGTACTGAAAGCATGACTTATTGTTAGTCTCTCTCTAGGAAATGTAATTTAGCTATAATTATAAAATTTAAAACCTACCGTACAGAGAAAAGTGTAGTCCTCGCTTAATTTTGAGCCAATAATTTATACAAACTTTTGTAATATTACAATATAAATTGCAGCTAAAACTGAGTTATACGTACTTCATATGAATAACTGCCGTTGAAAGTTACATAAATGTCTTATTGTTGGAAACGTTGAAACAATGCAAGTGATGTTTATTATGTCCTACAGTACCGAGTCGAGAGTTGCCTGGAACGCGTTCAATCAAGTGCCGCGCGAAATTGAATTAATTCTACCGAAACTCATATGCGTCGTGGGTCGATACATTATGCGGGGTCATTTTCTGGGTCTCGGGCCTCGGTTGTCTCATTGTCAGAATTAGATCATTTACCGCCCAGAGAAAGGTGTTGAAAGAGACCGCCACGAATGGGGCGCGGTCCACGAATGGGGCACACTTGACGGGTGATGTGACATCATTGGAGATTTATTCGGTTGGGGACGAATTGCGTAATCCATCTCGCGTTGCGTTATCGATGTAGATCGAGACTTCGTTCTCCCGATGTATAAAAGTCTCGATCAAAAATGAATGGACCACATTTGAATTCGAAGTGTTTAGACGTTCGATACAATCGCAACAAATCAATACAACCGCGAAATGGCTTTTAAGGTAAGCGTTCGAAGTTTTATTTTATAAAAATATATATAAAAAGTGATACGGCTCCTTCGAAGTGATTTGTCTTGTTTAAGCAAGCTGCGCTAGTAATGGAAGTACGTCTAAAGTGCCTTTGACTGTACGAAAAGTGATTTTGAATAGAAACGCGCCCCATGTGTATTTTGGGTGATAATTGACTCGTTTATTTAGTGTAATCAATAAAAATACGTGACCTAACTAATAATCGATTTATTAGTATGCGAATGTTCCAATTGCGATTTATTAAGTTCGAAAGTGCACCCTTGTGCTTAAACGGATAATTTAATACAAAGTGATGAATTCCTTTTATACCCAAGTTGATTAATTTCTATAATATTTTTACTTGTCAACTATTTATTTAATTTTTATAGATATGGACGGTTATATTCTGAAAGCTCATTACCTTTAAAAAATAGTTTAAACTATATTCGTACAGTTGGAATTGCTACTATAATATTTTTCACTAATCGATTATGGAATTATGTGATATCAAAAATCATTTCACTAAATTTGAACATAAATATTATCTTAGACCACTGATTCATTGCTATGTGTTCTTTATGTTATATATTAAGATCATTTTGCAAATTTATAAATAAACGCATTTTATTTAAAATATTTAAATTAAAAATTATCATTAGAGATTATGTAACTTTATTCTCAAAATAATATAACATAAATTCATAATCACGTGTATTGTTCGAATACATTTCTTTACATATGATTGAATTTCTCATGAATCATTGCTCTTAATGCAAACTCTTCCAAGCGAGCACCTTTGACTCGAATATTTTTTGTAATGTGCCTCATATAAACAAAAAAGGTAGCTGAATTAAATGTAATTTTTTGCCGAGTTCGTAATCTGTTGATCTTGTTTTGGAAAGTAAATGATCTTCTTCCTTGCACGAAATTTTATCATGCGAACAGAAATATATAATTTTTCAATATCACGAAGCTCGCATACACTGCTGAATTAGAAAATACACATTGCTTAATAAATAAATTCGGGAATTTGGCCGGCGCGTGCAAAATAAAATATGTTTTCGGTGGCAGACGGTGCTAGGCTCGCATATATCTGAGTAATAAATATTCAATGAAAAACCTTGTATTTTCGGCTCTTATCGGCGTATAGTAGGATATAAATCGCAAATTGAGTTATATCCAGCGTGATCGTGATCTTTAATAATTCATCAGACAAGATTTGCTAATACTACGAGTATTATAAAACTATAATTCGATTAAACAAAAACTATATATAAAAAATGTAATGCAATTAAAGAAGCAAGAAAGCTATGTACGATTAATAATTTTATGTCACGTTCATAAACTGAGAAAAAATATGAATTTTCCGTGAAATACATGTATTTTGTTTATCTGGTACCCTTTGACGCGATCAAAAATAGAGAAACTACGATAGAGTTTATTACATTGTTAGAAAATAGAAAACCTAGTGAACCTTCTAATCAAGCATAAGTGTTTTTCTAGGAATTCGAGGTAATATTTGCAAATTTGGCAATTTCGTTTACACAGTTTTACAGTGAGTTTCAATATGTAGTTTCATATAAGATGTCTGTGAATTATTCCATGCACGTCCAATCGCGTAAATAAATGTAATGCTTCGTTAGTGTTCATTAGTGTTAAACGGTTGCTTAGACAGTTTAGAACCCCATTCTCGAGGTAAACAAAATGAAGCACAGATTTAGGATATGTAATAAAGGTCTGCAACCAAGCAAAAATACAAATAAAGCAATGCGCATAATGTATCCGAAACGAAATGAATCCATATATTACGGCACCTTGAACAGAAATGAAAGTCTTTTTCTTTGTGAGGAAAAATAATAGGATAAGATATTGGATTATGTTCTTTCCTATCCCACAGATCTTGGAATGTATATAGCCTATTCAGAAATAGCATTTTTGTTTATCATAAACGATTGAATATAAATATTTTTAACGACTGAAGTTAACTCTCTACGTTAAAAATGTAATTAAGATTTTTTCATTAGTATATAATACTAATCGATAAAATTAAATGTATTTTAGTTCATCTGCTTTGCAAGTGTTTTGGCTTTTGCCAGCGCTATAGAGCCAACAGCACAATACCACAAGGGAGCCTACGGCGTAGTACCTACTGTGTACAAAACCCACGTCGTCGAAGCTGAAGCGCCCGCACAATACGAATTCCAATACTCCGTAAACGATCACACACCGGTGATGTCAAAGAACAAAAGGAAAGCCGCAATGGAGATTCAGTCCGTGGACACTATTCCCTCATCGATGCCGATGGTCACAAAGAACAGTAGAATACAGCGTCGATGGAGACAGTGGATTCGTAGCTGTAGTACACAGAGAACCAGTACATGGATACGCCCCAGCTAAAGTTGTAACCAAAGTAGCTGCTGCTCCAGTATACCAGGCCTACCAAGCTGCACCAACTCACGTTTATCAACAACAATACGAAGCACCAAAAGCTGCCCCAGTTGCTTACCAAACCTACTCCGCCCCTGCTGTTGCTAAATAGCTGCGCCCCAGTTGCCTACCAAACTTACACCGCCCCAGCTGTTGCCAAAGTAGCTGCCCCAGTTGCCTACCAAACTTACACCGCCCCAGCTGTTGCCAAAGTAGCTGCCCCAGTTGCCTACCAAACTACAACCGCTCCAGCTGTTGCCAAAGTAGCTGAACCAGTAGCCTACCAAACTTACACCGCCCCAGCTGTTGCCAAAGTTGCCACTCCAGTAGTGTACTCTCAAGCTCCAGTACACCAACATGGATACGCCACCCCACACTGCTCCTTGAGTGCATTCAAGACCGTAGCTGCACCAGCCCCTGTGTTAAAGTTGCTGCTGCCCCAGCTCCAGTTTACCAACAAGTTCACACGCCGCTTCGGTTGCTAAAGTAACTTACCAACCAGTTGCTAAAGTAGCTGTCCCAGTCCAGCCGAAGGACACTCATACGTTACATACTCAGGACCAACTCAAGTTACCAATACTAGATTGGTATTAGAAGTTGTTAATTTTCATCAAGTATTATGTACATTTTTCATACGCTTATGTATTTTTATTCATACTGATTTGTATCTATCATTTTTTTATATTGAAATATATTATAGTATTTATATTAAAATTAATGGCCGTTGTTTTTTTTTGTTTATCATTCACTTTAGCATATTATGTTTATTTAACAATATTCGTTTTCACAATTAAATCAATAATATAATGAAAAGTGGAAGCACAAACCAATAACAATTTGTTCAAAAGTTTGTAAAACAAACAACGTTTGAATAATCATGGAAGGACATATAAAATAATTTAATAATTATGAGAAGCTAATAGTTTCCACAATAATCATATATTTTTTATCTTAAGTGAATACAAACTGAACAACCACAAGAAATGTAGAATGTAGATTTAGAATATGATTTAACTTATAATCATCCCTGAAGAAAATTCTACCATCTTCTGCACCAATTTTAGATACAAGAGAAAAGTTAGTTAATCTTACAAAATTAAACGAGAGCAAACTAACGTCATATTTAAAACTATGGTAGAAGTGGAATACATAATGTTTGAGTTCAATATTTTAATGAAGGGTTTCTATGAAAATTATGCACCTTGTCGTAGCTCATAATTATAACTTTTTTTCTCTTGTGTTTATTAAAATCAAACAAGTTCATCGTACTTTTACTCTTACATCATATTACCCATGTATTTAAATATTTATCATTCCCTTCACATTTTAATTATTATTTAACGATAAAGAAAGGAAAATATAATTTACGTAACATGATATCTTGAAACACAAAACCTCTGCATTATATCCAGTTGCTCATGAATCCTTTCACCATAATTATGCTAACAAATCTTTTTGCACCTGAATCTGAGTAAAACACATTATTTCAGGATTTACTCATTGAAGTTACAATAATCCTGAATTATTTTGTCGTGAAGTAAGTAATTTTAAATAGTCCGAATATCTTTTAATCGTTTTCTTTTGTTACGTTAAGAGTGCGAGAGACGGTGATGTAATGGCCTTATGAATTATTCCATCTCGCTTGGTCCGACGAGAGGGAACGCTTGGAGACAAAAATGAGCTGGAGCAAATGATGTCGTTATTAGCATTGTCGCCGCAATTCAAATGGAAGCGATAAATCAGTTGGAAAAATTAAAAATCTAAAGAAAATGGAATGGAATATGCGGCAATAAATAACAAAAGCATATTCTGACCGTTTTAAATGATTTAAATAAGAATGATGTACATCAGTGATAAAAAATTAGAATATAAATAAGGTAGGATACTATCGTTTATATATCAATACCTAAAGGAATAAATATGATAGGTTTAGTCAATAGTGTCTGACCAAATTCCTACTTACTTACGAATTTAACATTTACGGGACGGTACCGATTTCAAAACAATCTACTGTACCGGCTGTAAATTTGATTTCATTGTGTATGTTATGCAATTTGCTTGATAAAAATTTGTGGTCGTTGAAGGACATACATTTATAATATTAATTTATTTTTGATCATTTTGTAAAGGATGGTGACGTTCAAAAAAATTTAAAAAATGCATAGCTGGTTGATTTTGACATGTTTTACAATAAACTGTTGTTTTCTGCCTTCCTCCTGGTGCTTTTCTGTCAGAACAGACAATACAATCCCTTTTTCTTTCTCTCGCATTTAGAATATGCCACTGATTAGTCAGTATATTTGTTCATTTTTGTGCTGTCATAATGGTTTGTTTTTTCTATTATATTTTCTAATAATTCATTTGTAAAATATAAAGTAAAATAATCTATTGAATGTCTTATATTGCTTGGTATTTGTAGTCGGAGTGTTTGTTGATGTATGTCAAACTCGATTATTGAAGGAGAATCGGCACATTCGCTAATGTCTTTCCGCTCTTCATTTAATTTTTCAAACTTCTACTTTTTGTTGGTTGGATAATATCATCATCACATTCATCACTATATTCGGTGCGAATAGTAATTTCGTATTTGTCTGTATAAATATCTATTTGAAACTCATCTTCACTACTGCTTAATTCACAAAATTTACCAGTCGTTTAATCATATTTAAAAGCGCTCGGTTGTTTTAAATATTAAAAAAAGACTATATATCAAAGAAAAAGATAAAAATACTAATAAATAACTTCTTATTATTTTCAAAATACAACACTGTTTATCACTGCTATTTGTAATTTATTCAACTTTTCGATGCAAACTGAGTCATTGTTTATAAAATAGCCTGTGCATCACAGAGTATGTTTGTCCACTCAGATGGACAGCCGTCCCCAAAGAGCTGAATAGTCTCAATTGTGTTTGTATATTGAAAACAAATAAATGCTTCAAGTTTTAAATGTTTGCAACTTTTATTTATAAGTATTTTAATAATCTTGAAAGTTTATTTGAAAACCGTTTAAACAATCTTCAATAAATGTTTATATGTATAATTGAATATTGAAATAGGATAGGGTGGTATACAAAAATCCACTTTGACCTTGAGCAATTATATTGTTAAATCGCAACAAATATCTAACTATGTTCAGTAAAACCATGCCAGGGGGCAAACAGCTTCGATATTGTATCTTTAGTTTTAAAGGGATTTTGCAAAATAATAGCTACACTATATAACCAATGTCAAATATCAATTTTATGGACACAGAGATAACACTGCATATAACCTTGATCTGGTATTTTATCAGAAATATTCATCAGCAGATTTGGAATAACTATTCATTTAATTTATCTCCTGTATTTTTTTTTAATTTAATTTACTTTGTAAGAATCAAGAGGCTGGCTGGCTATACATCTTTTTCCCTATATTTCATATATTGTTGTTAAAAAGTTCTTAACTTTACTTGTTTTTGAGATATCGGTATTGGACATTTTTGCCCACAGACCTTTAAGTCGCGCTCTGCCCTATTTAAAAATACAAATTCAACATGCATAAGGTACTTTTGGAAAAAGATTTTATATTATATTGAATTGTTAGATCATGTTTATATAAAATATAATTTTATTATCTGTTGTTTTAATAGACATGTCTAATAAACAAAGCTGCAATTCGAATGACGTGTTCTGCGAAACTCGTTGGATTAATTACTTTCCGTTGTCTGCGTGAAATTCAATCATACTTGTAGCAAAATGAATTTATATCAATTTTATGTTCGTGGAAGTTATTTTGCAATGAAAAATCAATCTCATATATTTTAAATTTCCAATTTAATTTGAAAGCTTTATTAAGAACCAAGCACTTTATTAAGAACTATTGACGCACAAAACACTTATAAATATAATGATATATTGATGTCATTCTATTAATATATTTATATGATTTTTTTCTATGAAAATATCTTAAATTTTCCATTGCACGAACCAGGTTTCTGTCACGAAAATCTAGAAAGTTAAACACGCTTGATTCGAATTTTTATTTCACATTTTCTTTTATGCAAATAGTAAAGCAAACATTGAACACGAATCTCATGTACCAGACGCAGATGTTTTCTATAATTTAAACATAAATCTTCGACAACAATTTTACTGTTTGTACAAAAAACACGTTTCCTATTTTATATGTGCAAACTCGCTGCTATTAAATTACACGTATTGTCAGTTTTGAATCAGTTGGTCATAATTTGTGAAGATAATATTTTCAAGAAATCAGGATGAAAGTGATATACGTTTTTGTATTTATTTGCATCTATCAAACATATTTAACAGGTAAGAGACATAGATGTTACAAATATCTCAAGTGATTATTTAATCTGTATCAATTGAAATATTATTAACTGACAACGATAGCTTTCTTACTTTTGAAAAAATTCCAAACAGGAGTCTTCATAAATATTATAGTAGCTTTTTAAATCATAAAGTGTATATTATATGTAGGCTATTCTTCTTAAACTTGTAAGGGGATAAAAAGGGCATGTACCAGGGAAACGCTTATAGAATTATTTATGAGCTGTTGAAGTCAAGCATTTTGCACTAAGCGGACGAAAAATAATTCAATTTAAAAAAAAATTAAATTATATGTTTCACAAAAAATGTCAAATATAACAGTTCACTGTAAATTACACTTTAATGATAATTTAAAAACGATACGTTTAGTTATTAAAGCTTACATTGCATTATACAGAATGTTGTTCACATTTTTCAGTGATTTCTTCTATCAAAAGTTGATATCATTATAATGATAGTCTATAAAATTCATTTAATATTTATCACGTTTTATTTTTGATATTTATCAATTACTTTAATTTAATTAAACTATTAATTTGGTATAACAAATATACAGTTTGAATGATAAAATAATTGCTGAATCAAATACTCAACCATTATGCTAGTTATACTTATATACTTTTATATACTTTTTATCTTAAAAAAATCTTTCAAATTATATGTAGACAAAATTAAAATAGTGATCGACTTAGGATTGTGAAAACATATGAATCGTTTCACAATTCAAAATGAAAATTCTACAAAATATATATAAATATTATTAAAATTGTTATTAACTTTTTAATTATTTTTTAATTAATTATTAATATTAATTTCATTGTTGAAAATATGCTTATTATAGACGTTGGAAGTAAATATTAAAGCCGTTAGATCTTTAATGTTTTTATCTGTTGTATAACTTTAAAACCATCACGTTCTAATAGGCCTAACTCGATTAATAAATTGGCTTTTAATGTATATATACATCATCAAAATTTCTTAAACGTTTAACATAAAATCGTTATTTGATGTCTCTGTCTGCAAAAAATAATGCCATAAATATCTTTCTATTACATATTTAATATCTTTTTGCTGAAATATGGAATCCAACAATAGGGCACAAATATTTCGCATCATTTGGCTCTTAAATCATTTGAAATCATATTTGTAAAGCAGAAAGCTTCCTATTCACGATACACTGAAATTTTGCACTGTATCTAGAGTACACATAGATATAATTAATGATACATGTAAACCATTCATCAAATAGAAACATCGATCATTCACGTCTAGATACATTTTCGCCGTAGATATCACACTAACTTATAGGCTATAATACCTCTAAGCCGAATATTATTTAATAGGCTGATAATCCATTAATTAAAATTAATAAACCCTATGACATCCCCCCACAATAAATAAATTCTTGTTCTTAAAAACTAATTCGTTATTTTTGTAAAATATACTTTTTATAATATATCGCATGCAAACTGACAAAATAAAAATGTTTGAATTATTTTTCAATATTACACACGTGTAGAAGATTTATGGCTTCGAAACACAGTACGTTTCATTTGCGGAATACAATGGAATTTTAGCCTCGACATAATCAATTTGTAAAAGGTTATATAATCGCTAAAAATTACCAAAAAGAAACAATAATGTGAACATGAAAAATGCTAATATTTAAAATGAAAGTATATTTTTCTATGAAATAATGAATCCTTTATTAAATTATTCCCCTGGCATAAAGTTCATGTATGTTATGAAAATATTTATTATTTTTCATTGCACTTAAAAAATTACTAGCTTTATTATTTCTTGTGATTTATTGTGAAATAATAAAAATAATAAAAAAATTATTATGGTCAAATATTTTTAAAACCAACCATATTTTATTTTTATTTTATTTTAAAAATAATTGAAAGTTATGAAATTATAATACAAAAAAGAGCGTAAAGCACGATATGGTTTTAAATTTCAGCAGCAACGTGCAATTCATTTTTTACAATAACAAAACTTATTTTTCGACCAAAGATTTACTTTTCATCTTTGAAAATTTATATTTCTTAAATATCAACAGTGTAATTTTTTTCTGCAGGTGATTGTGATAAAATATGTGTTATTATTGTTGAATCTGAGGCAATTTTTTTCTTCGATTTTTAATCTTTCAATAGATTAAGGAATATTTTCAAAAAATATTTATTTTTAAAATATTTAAAAATTTGCTACTACTTAAATTTCAATTAACATGTTAAAAAGATTACGTTATCTCAATTGAAAAGTTGATATGAAACTTATCGCATATTCATATTTTTAACATTGAAACCTCATTGGAATTAAATTTTAAAGTCAAATAATTTATTCAGATGTAATGTTTATACGCACACAGTTATTATTAATATAGAGATTATTGAAACAGGTGTTTCTCTCACAAACAGATGAGTGAAAGTGCGTATCAAAACGATGTACAGACTTTTTAAATCCAGTTTATTTTTTGTGAATAATTTTATAGATATTCAAAATTTCTTCTACATTTCGCATATTTCTTGTTTTTGCAGTATTGAAATTTTCTAATACAAGATTTCTAATTAGTTTATGTGTAATGGTTTTATAACTTGCAAGATTGATAGAATAACACCATTATATAAATTATTATAATTATATAATAATTATTAATCAGATTTAAGCCTGAATGACGTAGGTATTGTGTATATTGACGATTTTTTATATTGTTATAGAGGTTAACGCTGGTAAAAACATAATGGTGGACCGATGCTTTGGACAAAACCAGATTTACCAAAAATGTGTTCCGTTATGTCAACGTAGTTGCCAAATGCCTGATTTGTCCCTGGTGCTATGTATGGCTGGTTGCGAACCAAATTTACATTGCGTCTGCACGGATGACACTGTACGAGCATGGTCTCCTGATGGCCCTTGTATTCCGTTAGAAGACTGTTGTTTATTTGAAAACAACGAGAACGAGCAATAAAATCTAATTCATGCCGAATTATGCGAATAAACTGATTTAAGGGTTAATAAAACTGCAAAAATTCAATAGACCCTAACCATGAGTTGGTGGTTTTCATACTATTTGTAAAAGAAGTCAACAAAAAAAAATTATCAAATATATTTAAGTTGATAGTAATATGGTATATCAGTATAACTGTATTCAAAATTATTAAAATTTATTTAGAAATTTCAAAATAGTGTCAGTAATTTTACCAGATGTTGAGATTTGGAAATAAAGTCCTCTAACATTAAGCTTGGACATCTGTATTCATCGAATACTAATTTTAATGTAATATTTTAGGTTATAGCACAATATGTTGTGTACACAAAAAATTATTGCAATTGCATTCGTCATTAGTTAGTCTTCCAAATTTAATCCCCAACATTAAATTTCCAAATAATTAAATATATAACAAAATATTAAATTATGAAACATAATGAATGCGTATTTCAACAATGCTACTATATTTTGCAATGTATAAAACATTTTATAAGGGTAATTCCGGTTCTTTCAATACGGTTACAATGAAAAATGTACCTATAAATGGACGACCCCGTGCTCGAAAAATTGATCACCGCCAAGGAACGTATCATGAGTCCGTAAACATGCATTGCGACAAATGTAAAAACTTTTCAGTTTACTGCCAAATTTTATCGTTTGTAATCTGCAAGAGAGCCTGTGCAAATACGACTTTATATTCTATTTAATAGCACCAGACGTTTCCGGAAGAAAACTCATTGGATGCTTGGCTTACCTAAATTAATTGCAGCCATAAACTTTTATATCTGAACATGAATTACTATTAGAAATGAATTCATTTACTCATTCAATTTCAAATAATTTATCAAATGACACATATGGATCAATTTGCAATTTTCGAACATAAAATGCGCTCTAATGTACTTTTGGTTAATGAATAATATATTAGTGTATCCGCTTTTAAAAGTTGATGGAAAATGACCACAGAGGTAAATTATTAGATTATTTTAAATGTGAAAGTTTAATTTGAACAAATAAGAACATATAAAACGGTATGTAAAATTTACAACAAAACATTAATACCTCTAACATAAACAAATCAATTTACAGGGTATTCTAGTCTAGAGGAATGAATTTTATGCAACTTTTGAAAAACCTTAAAAAAAGGAAAACAATATTTCTGATATATTTTATTTACAACTAATTAATTAATGCTTTGAAAATTTAGAAAAAAAATCATAAAATTTTATTTCAAGAAGTTGAAGAGAGTAGTATCAAAAAGTTCATATAGTTTAATAATTTAGAATAATGTCGCAATCGTATGAATATTTGAACATTGCAATGTTAGGTATCTAAAAAAAAATCGAATTTTTAAAAATTTCACATAATCAAACTATTTATAAATATATACATAACCAGTTTAAAATATTATAAAACTTTGTTGAAAATTATGTAATTTTGTTTTATAATAATATAAAATAGAATTTGTCTGGATTAATAATAGTTATTTATACAAATTCTTAGAAATAATATATGGCAAGATACATGCCATATATTATTGGTATGATATGTGGCATGTGTGTTATAATATTTATAGAAGTAAACATATAAAATGAATAAATAAGAGAACAAGTTCATCTTCAACGTACTTGTGATAAGAACCGACTTATAATCATTGAAACTCACAAATAAACCATAGAAGATATCGGAGCCAATTAAAGTATTGAATAAAGCAATTGAGAATTTCAGGGTGGATATTCAATACCATTCAAAATACGATTTATTATGCGTAATATACCTTAAAATATCGCATGTAAAATGCATAACAAATTTCAAGTAGGTATTTTTGACTACTGAAAATTTCTAATAAATTAATAAAAACCAATTAAATAAAAATAAAAGAAAGTACCATTAGTGCCAAAGAAAACTCATTTTCCTCAACTTCCATACAATAAATTTCCCAGATTCATAAACCGTTCGTAGACAAAACCAAACAACCATTAATATTCACGGTCACTAATTCAGGCGGCATAAAGCACTATTATATAGTGGGTCGTAAAAGACAAGAAGATAAGCTAACGTTTGTTGCCCAGATCACGTGCACGAAACGTCAAGAGAAGTGTATAGTGATGGAAAATTCAAGAAAATACTATTTTATGATATATAATATGGTATAGTCTAGAGATTAATACTCGATATCTTTATCAGCGTTTCCGTTCGGAAGATGGAGATAAAAAAAAATTACATGATGTTTTATATTTTGAGATTTATTTGACCATATTAGAAACAAATAATATGAATGCACCAGAGTTAACTTTATAACACAATATTTCAGAACTTTTTAGACCGATTTAACAAAAATTAAATTCATTCTATAAATTTGGCCAGCGGTGGCAAAATCCATTAAGACGTGGGCCAAACTATTCCTGAGTCCTGATCAAACCTGCGGGTTTGACCCAAACCACGAGGCCAAGTCCGACGTCAAGTTTGATGTCAAATTTCCACTTTAGGTTATATATCTCAAATAGGATCTCAAGTAAAAATTGCCTCTAATGAATATAGCTGCATATAATCTTCAAATGTCAACAAATACTTCAAGTATAGAAGCCTTATAATAACGTCAAAACAATTACTGATTACCAGTATGACAGATTGTAATTAAAAGTGTAACTAAAAAAAAGATTCTACGAATTGGAATCAGAACAAAGTGTGCATTTTTGTGCAGAGATCAGTTTAAATATTTTATGAGAAGCCTTGGGTGAGAAATATCTCAGAATTCACATTAAACATTTAAAATTTATTTTAGAAACTATCCGACAGATCGTGAAAATTGGTTTCAGACTGTTGAAAATTGTAAACATTGATATTAAACAAGAATGCATTCAGCTTTGATGAATAAAGTGGAAAAAATGTCAAGAACAGATTTTATTAATTTAAAATTGAAAATTTCAGTTAACAGTATGTTGATTTTTGTTTTCATTTTTTTAACTTCCCATAGTGTAAGTTATTATAATGGACCGAAAATCGAAATTGAAAATTTTTACATTTCTTGACGTTTTGAAGGTTTCTGAACATTTTGGCATACTTCAGAAAAAATGAATGTGTGTGTGTGTATGTATGTATGGATAAAATTTTTCGTCCACGTTTTCGGGCGTACGGATCAACCGATTTGAATGGTTCAAAAAACATTCGATTGCTATTGATAAGGAGATGTGCTGATTAGTTTTTGGCAAAAGCAGGTGCAGCAGTTACGGAGATAAAGAGCAAAGAGTGCAGAAAATAGAAACCGAGTTTTTGAGAGAACGGAGCATCCGATTTGAACGATCTAAAAACATTCAATTAGTAATGATTGGGAGAAGTGGTTATTAGTTTTTGGCAAAGGCATGTCCAGCCATTTCGAAGATACGGAGCTAATTGTACAAAAAATGGCAGCTTTTGAGAGAACTAAGCGTCCGATTTAATTGATTCAAAGAAATTTCTGCTTGTCTTAAAAAAATTGATTTTGGAAAAAAAAATTTTTTTGTTTCAACTTTTTTTTTAATTTTTTTTTTATTTTTTGTATATCGAAAATAATTCAGATTTTATTTTTAATTCTGACTATAGTTCTAATATACTTTAAACAAATAATTTCAACTTTGTAATTCAGTTTATATAATTCTTATAAATATTAGACAATGTTATAGTATTTATTTATAATAGCCTATTTGAAAACATTCAGTATTCCTCGAACATTTCGTTACGGTACGGGAAGTTCTAGCAATTTGCCTTAAGGCACGATGCCACACACCACACTAGTTAAATATTTAATCATCAATACTAATTAGTGTAAATAAATAAAAAAAACAAATTTTTAGCTCTTAAATACTTTTAATGCCTTCACTGTATATTGTTATAAGTTGCTCATATTTTTTTTTCAAGAATATTGTAGTAATTATACCCAAAAATACTAATCATAAACTAACGATCATATAAAGCACTAAGATGCATTTCTATCAAAATCTTAAAATAATAGATTTACACAAATATTATAGTAACCATTGTTTTTTCAATATCAAAAAATACTTTATTTAAATGACTATCAAGATGTAGTTAATGAACAAATTTTGAATTTCAATTATATGATCCTGTTTGAACCATCAGTGAAAACTGTTCGATATTGTTGGAAACATAATCAGTGAATAAGAAAAAACCCGTTCAGAAAATTCGAACCACAGTTGTATCGAAAATACTTCAAATCTAAATTATGTCCATCTACAGCATCGATCTTCTGGGTCGCATTCTCGCTAAGATACCAAAAAGTGGCGATTGAATGAGACCCGTTCGACTCCGGCACGCTCCGGTAGCCGGGTGGCCGGAGCGACGAGGCTTATAAATCACACTAAAGAAATCTTTCCCTCGTGTCATGTTATCCTGAGCCGTGCCACAGCTTTTGAGAATCTAAGCTACCGTGAGGGAAATATTTCCTTTGCACGTCAGTCAAATATTTTACGCCATATGCAGAAAAATGCAGACATGCTAGGATACTAGAATCAGGGTTGGCCAAATTATCGTCATAAACATTGTGGCTTAAGGCAAATTGATGAAATTTCACGTACCAATAATTAAAATGTTTAAAGGTGATTTAACATTTTTTGAAAACATTAAAAAAATTCGATTTTTGAGGAATTTGAAATTTGAAAATTTTTTTTTATATTTTGGGAATTCTGATCTTTATTCAAAATAATCGGGCTACGTAGCTACCTTAAAGCTAAAATATCTAAACGCTTATTTTAAGACAAACATTGGTACGGAACCCATATAATTGTAACAAAATTTGTATTATTATTAAAATATCTATGAAATATCTGAAAATTTGATAATCATTTTTGACCACCAAATGCTAATTTTTGAAACTTTTGCCAAAAACTAATTAGTAACCTAATTTTTCTAAGAAATGTCAGCATATTCTAAAGCCTTTTAAACGTAAAGATTTAAAAAAAAATATTTGAGTCTTGTGCAATTAGTATAACTTACCCCACGAGAAGTTAATGGATTTTAATTTAAAGGTTAAAAGTATTATAACTAGGTGCAACATTCTTTCTTCAGACATTTGAAAAAAAAATTCTGAAATCTGAATATAATCTATCTAACAAAACCAAATTGGTTTAAGCAACTTTTAACATTGTGTCGATAAAATTTTGGCTTGGACCATTATTACAATCTTTAATGATTTTTTATAATTAAGCCTCTTTTAATAGATCCATAATATTTAAGAATTTATCAAGATCATATAAAAAACAGTGTTTTAATAAATATTGTTTACCCATCGATGTTTTAAAAAGAAAATCTAAGTTTTTTTTTTAAATAACAATTCTTTCATACATTTCAATATCCTGTTTGACACTATTTCAGCGGACAAAAATACAAAAAAATGCATATGATAAATTTCAAAATTTTATAAAATAATCAGCTTAAAATATGTTAAAATATTTTTTGTTGATTATTTTATAAATTTTAGACATTTATTATACTATTTTTCATATAGCATTTTATTGTTTTATAACTATATAAAATTATATAAGGAAAAACTTTGTGTTTCAAATTCAAATTTCTGCTTCCCAATTTAATAACTTTTGAACTTTTAGTTTTATATTATCCACTTTACATATATGTAAGTTACCACCTGCTTTATTTTATTACCCCATAAAACAAAATACCCTAATGGAAAAGTGCATGTGAGTTTCCCATCAAACACAATATGATTCTTGTTATCCAATTAAATACATACCAACTTACCATTAAAATTATGCTAACTAATATACGTAAATAATTAAAAATAAATCCTCGTAACGCAAACATCGTCAAAACAAAATTGTTATAGGTAATTAAATAATGATTCAATTTATTTTCATGCCTCGACAACTTGCGTTTTAATTATGCAAACTCTCGATATTAATCAACGTTAACACGCAATCATTTATCGATTGGCAGCTTCAATCGAGACGAGAAATTGACGGTATCGGTGTGAAATAATAACTTATCAATCTTAATAATCTGATTTCAAATATTTTTTTAGTTTTTATATCTCAGGTAATATATTTTTCAGTCGCTCCGGTAATTTTGTTATTCTAGGCATAATATAATTTATAAGATAAAACATAACGTAGAAAGATATAGAAGAAATTTGATTAAGTCCACGTGCATCGTGCAATAGACTGTTGAGATATTTATACGATTGAAGAAAACTGTATCACACTAATGTTTTTATTGAATTGTATTTTTCTTCGAACATTATTGTTGACTTTATAATTTTTTTACGATATTTTAACGGTAATATTATTAAGCTCTTGCTTTAGGAAAACTTGGAGTATATTTTAAAATATGTGCACGAAACCTTATATTTCACCTTATATCAAGCCCATTTAATTCATTATGCCATTGCACTATTTGAGGTAAATAGAATGAACTTTCCGATATGTATAAATAAATTGATTTAATCAATAATAATTTTATTTGTATATGATCTACCTGTCTACCCGTCTATCTGTATGTCTTTCTGCCTTCGTGCCTATTTTTATATTTGTCTGCATGTCTATTTATGTACTTGTCTCTTTGTACATCTGTTTACCTGTCTACCTGACTATCCTTTTATATATAAAATCCTTAAAATCTCTTTAAAATATATTACAATATTAATTAAATATTTATTACATAAAAACATTAAAATAAGTATTATACAAATATTTTAGTATTAGAAGCAATAATAATATTAATTTAAATTCAATGATTTTAGTCATTCAACACATTATGCCTCAAATATTTACAATCCGATCACTTCACAAAACTTTATAGAATCATCCATCTTCTACTTTCTTAATCAATGAGTTCGCTTTACTACAACTTCCTAAATTCTCAGACTAATCAATATTAATTATATGTAACGTGTATCAAACCAACTGTCCTCGTTCATTTCACATTATCAATTTAAAGTTTTCTTAAAGGAAAATGCAAGTACCTTACAAACTTTAATAAACAACGGCGTAATTTCATTTCAAGTTACTACAGACAGAGATTAGAACTGATTCTACGTCAAACTCATCCTATAAGTGAAGATGATGACTTCTTGTGAGTAAATATTATCTCATGCAAAAGAGTAGATAAGGATATATCTACTTACTTTATATGAAAAACAATTTAAAATTAAGAAACTAAGAGCTTTGCAAAGATACTGACATGTTTAGATTTTTTATATTAATTTTGTGGTCAAGTATTTTATATAAATTCAATAATTTTGTGTTCTATCACGTAATTAGTAAGCTTTCGTTTCGTAACACGAAGAACTCTAAATATCCAAAGTAAAAATTATAATTTAGTTAATTGAGGCAGTAACAATTGATGATGCTGAATTGTATTATCTTCCAAAATTTGGTTTGATTTGACAGGCAGAAGTAAGCCAAATTATTGGTTACTTCTACATTGCAAGTATTCATTATTTTTGTTTTAAGTTATTTATTAAAAATATTGAAATCAAACTCACGACAAATTTAATGATAATCGTAGAATTTAAATATAACATTTACAATTTCAAGTACGTTCTCGTAAAATATTCTGAGGATGTAGTATTAAGGTATTTTCTGCATAGTAAAATTTAATAAAACCGCAACAATGCTTCAGAAATTGCATCACGTTTATTTAAGCATCATGTGCTTATATGTACTCGTATAAAGTATTACACAAGGGTAATAAATAGCACGTGATTTTGTAGAGCCTTTATAAAATGTATTATATCATATAATAATCATTAAAGAAAGGTTTCCTATTTTCTGTAATAAGTTCTTGACTTGAAAACCTATTGATCAACTTAACTTTTTCATTGACATACATTTTGGAAATCTTAAATAAACAAACAAAACATAATTAGTTATTTCGTGTCATTCATAAAATAGACAGACTAATCAAGAACACACAACTTTTCAAAATAAATAATTGTAATTTTCAATAATTTGAATATGTAAATTTGTATGCATCACCTAGATATAATCATAAAAATACGGATCTGTTTTAATCATTGATGGATAATGAAGCAAAAAATTGAAAATATTCCGAGGCGAGGACGAACAAAAAAAATGTAATTAAAATTATTTTGTATAAGAATTATAAAGTCTTATCATGTCAATATATCAATGTCTATATACATTGAAATTTTTTATATAATACAATTCTTTAATTATTATGTAAAAAATAATTAATACAACCGTATTTGCTACTGGAAGCTATTTTTAACGTTTAGTTAGTATATATAAATATGTAAAATAATGCATATCTATATGTTTTAATCAATAGGTTTATAAAATTTCAATTGAATAAAAAAATAAAACGCATACAAGTATATTCATATTATTCTGATATTTGGTTCATCTTCGTTATTGTATTGTATTCAAATTTGTATGAAATTATTTTTTTCCAATTATAATTACTTTGGGTAAAATTATATTTTGTTTAATGTTAATTGTATATATTTTTTATGTAGATAAATAAAGTTTAAATAGGAGTAGAACAATTGTCGGATTGGCAATAAAATAGTATAATATACATTAAACATTTTATATCTTATACACTGCGCAATAACATATTTGTATGTAACAACATTGATTTGAAATTTATATATTTTTTAGTAGATAACTAAACTTCTATTGAAATGACTCAATTTTTTGAGGACCCTAAATTAGTTTCAATTAAATTGAACAATGGTTATCAATTAAAGAATTGCCATGTTTTTATTTGATATTACAAAAATAAAAATTTGAAAAAAGTCCAACAGTTGCACATCTGTTTCGACAAATTTCACAAAGATTTGCACTCTAATTTCCTTTTACTAAAGACGATTCATTAGAAATGACAAAAAATTTATAAATTCTAATTTTGTCACATAAATGCGACACCCACGGATGGAATGCATAGATATTTTTAGGTGCAGAATTTATGCGAAGCTCGATAAAAGGCTTCGCAAACTGCTCGGGATATTCACTTCCTGACATTTCACGTAATTCATAGTATTATCTGTTTAACCTTCCACCGAACCCGTTTAAAATGTTCCGTTAAGCTGACAACTTTGTTCGGAGCTGCAAATTTTCAAAAGACTCTGTACACGATTTGGCAGGTGACATGATTGGCATGATATATAATGCAGGCGAAATTGTTAATATTAAAGTATAATTCATAGTAGTGACAATTGTTCTAAGATGTTCGATTATGTTCATATCAGTTCATATATTGAATCGATAACCAGTCAAGCTTGAGTGAATTACTCATTCGTATTTAAATGTTTATAATAGTGAACATTTCTATAGATGTCGTATTAAGTTTATAACCATATGTAGGTTACTAGAAGTTGACCTTAAGGGGAAATAAATATACAAGATGTAATGAATTGCTCCTTGTCCAATTTGTCTTTGAGCAATTATATTGAGAAAACTAAATCAATTATACCACAACAAATAACACACATCAACTGTCTAAATATGTACAGTAAAACTTCCAGCTAATTCAACATTGTAAAAAAGTGTTCTACTGCTGTTTTTCAAAATTTGTTATCTGGTTCGTATATTACATGCAAACCCCGATAGATGAGGTAAAAGGGGGAGGCTAGGGGCAAACAGATCCAATGTTTTAATATTAATTTTGAAGGAGTTATACGAAATAATAACTACAGCATTTAACCTAAGCAAATTATAAATTGAATACATGAGACATTTTTTACAATATATAAACTTTGATATGATATTTCTTCAGAAATAATCATTAGCATAGTTTTTTAATTAACTATTTATTTAACTTATGTCTCGCAACATTGCTTTTGTCAACTTTAGTTACTTTTTTATTTACTATTTTTATTGTTTATTGAATCTAACAATTAAGTAACGTATATATAAAAGTTATATTCGGGCTTTATAAACTGAACAGTGTTCACAACCAAAAAAACTAACAACGAAACAAAATATTTCTGTTAATGATTTTCAATGTTGTAGGAATCAAGGTGATGGCTGGTTATATATCATTTTCCCTCTACTTTCAAACGTTGTTGTTACGAAATTCTTAACTATACTTGCTTTTGATATATTGGTGGTGGACCTTTTTACCCGCTAACTTGTAAGCCTCGTTCTACTCTACTGCTATATTACAGTTTTAAAATTGAATATTGGCATTCAGGCCTTTGACAAGTTACAAAAATTAAACTTCGATATACTAGGCTAATTAGTTGGGAATAACTGACCTTTATTGATGATCAATATATGTTTACAAACTTCGTTTTGCTCTTTTTATAAGAATCGTGCATGTATTCAAAACCCCTACGGAAAAATTTCAAATAAAATTCAATCAACACGATTCTGAGTTATACTTGTAAAAATTGTTTAAGATTTTTTTATGAAAATATAGTTATATTCTTATTTGTTAGAATTATTTATTAATATTTATATAGTAAAAAAAAATATTTATTATTGACTAGGAAAGGCTAAGTCACTTAAAAAAAAATAATCTTTATAAAGGCAATCTATGCATAAAGAATATTTTTCTCTAGCTTTCAAACAATGTAGAAAACCATAATTTAAATATTTTGACATATTTTACGAGTATATCTAGGTATCGTACTCCATACCTTAGATACAAAGTGTAAGTTTTTTACAACCTACTCACGGCTGAGCAATTCTAAGTAAAAAATTTCATTTATAAATTCTGATTACTGTACAAACTCATGGAAACAAAGTACTACACAAATCTAATGTAAAAATATTTTAATTTAATTATTTGTTTATGAGTTTAAAAAATTATGACAAAACTAAGACTTATCAAAACTTCAGGTAACTTTTAATTTGGTTTATACATCCAGTTTAAATAACGAAAAAGTAATTAATTTTAATTCTAATTTAATGCCAATTTTATTCTTATTTAATTTTCTTTTATACAAAATAGTTCAAGATGTGAATCATTTATTTTTATTAATGTGATATAAAATATTTACTCTAATGATAAGTATTCTCAAATATTTCGCAAATATTCATGCTATTCAAATTTATACAAAATAAGTATTTTGTATAATATAATATGCCCTACTTTTATCGTTTATTTTTAAATCTGCATTGATTTGTTCATTCATTAGAAAGTAAATAAAAAAATCTACCCTTTGACCTATAACACGCCTTCGGAAGCGATTTGAAACCCACTTAATACAAGAGCACTCTCAATACTTCACACATTCGCCTATATTTCACTATATCCGGATTCAGTGCAAATAGCTTTGGTTTAATTCGAAGTCGTTAAGACTTTGTTCTAACAATGCAATTTAATTAACTCGACAACAAATCCATCTTGTTAATGTGAAATACACTTAACTACAATTCAATAATTAAACGATAAATGATTAGCTTATGATTAAACTTAATTGGAATGCAATTTATCATATCAAAAAATACTGCAAATATAAAAAAATCGAATATAAATTAAAATCAAATTGCACCATTACTAATGAGAAATTGGATGAATACAATTAAAATCTGCCTAACTGCAAACTGTAAACTACGGACAACAACTATTTTACTTTTATTGCTCTAATGTGCCAGACTTTACATTTTTTTTTTTCAAATATTTTATACCCCTTTTTTAATAGTAAAAATATCAATAGCTAAAATTTCTAACTATTAGCAAATACCTATAAATTTTTAAAAAATAAAGCCCTTCTACTTTTATCATAAACAGTTTTAATGTAACCATGATAAAAAAAAAATATTGGATGAATTTTGAAGATTTTAGTAAGTATAAGTATATGAAATGATACTAACCAAGATTTGCATTTTATATCTATTTTCGTAAAATAAATGGTACCCCATATATCATAGTACATTTAATTAACAGTTCATTATAATGTGGTGCCAAATGTACACACGTGCACACAGCTTTGTAATAAATCTCTGTCTAGATTTTTTATTATTCATCCGTTATTATTCCATCCGATTTTAACAAATATTTGAATATCAATATAAATACTCTGAGTGGTAAATTGGTGAAAAATGCAATAGGTACGCTGACACTCGTATGAAAAATCTGATATCAATATTAATTTCTGCGAATCCATTTCCATTTCCGTAAAATATATAGTTGTCTATACTTCAAGATACATTTAATTTAGAGTGTTCATTAAAATGAAGTATCGTCTGTATAGACGTGGTTTCAGTATTGTAATAAATCTCGCCACCACTTTCGCAAGAAAAGCATTTCGAGTTAAATCGATCCATTTCTTAGACAAATCAATTAACTCAATTGGACACGTGCGGTGTATTTCGAATTACAGATCGATCACTCTTAATACAAACTCAAACACTAAATTATTTCATTTTCTTTAATAATATCCAGACTATCCAAATTAATTATACATCCAATTAGGTTGTACAAATATAAATTTTTTGTCGTAATCCTTTCACCCTGTTTCTATATCTGCATATTCTACATTGTTGTATTTTTCTTCACATTGATCGATATTCTTCACAGTTTTTAAAACGTTTTTAATTTTGTAGCGTATAAGTAATAAAATTAGTTTATTTATTTATTAATTAATTTATTTAATATTTTTAAATAATAATTTATATAACTAAATAATTAAAAGTAGGAAATTTCACATTCAAATTCATATATTACTGGCTATACTTACATATATAAATGTAACTTGTACAATCCTGCTTTGATGGTACAATAATCATAATTTCAGTAATTCAACATATGATTATAATTTTGAGTTTAAATCATGTCGTTGCTATTTGGTTTATATTGCATATCTCAATTTCGAGTCATATTCGAATCACATTTGAAGTAATAGTATTAAAGTCGATGCATAATATATGTTTGCATTTGAGTAATTAGATATATGAAACCTACTCTTCAAATTAATTTCTGCAGATTTGCAAAAATGTTTATAAAAACAATCATAATATTCAATTAACAAACTACACGAAAAAATTATTATAATCTGCAATAAAATAAAGGCAATGAGAATGCACGTAAATTGAAGCTAGTTTCCAATGTAGAAAAAAAACAATTTTTTTTAGAAAAAACTAACGATGCTGAGAACTATTATTTCCAGAAATTACTTTACAAATTTCCATTATCATTAGGAACAATATCGAGAACAACAAAAAAATTCAAAGAAATCGCGTTCAGTTTTCCGCACGAGATGTTTTCCCAGAAATGGCTTTTTGTGAATGAAATCCTGGAATAACTATCACGAAGATGACTGAGCAAATACTCGGAAAGCTTGAATCATCCCCAAACCGGTGGATATCGCTGAGGGAAGGTTAGGGATCCATATTATCTATAGGGTTAAACGATAAAGTCATTGGAGAATGACCAAGTGGACAATTCGGTACTCACACATATACACACATATTTACACACACTATATATACATAAATATATACACACTTACACACATATTTATACAATCTGTGAGGCATTTATTACATAGTGTATAAGAATGACAAAGAAAAAGTTTTTTATAAGTGTTATATTTCATATTTTTTACTATTTTAATAAAGATTGACACACTGTCATCAATAATTTTGAAATATTTATTTTTTATTTTTAATTAACAGCAATCAGTACCTTACGTCCTATGAGCTGTTGAGCTAAAACTTCTCCTCACTTCGTATTTTTTAGATGGTAACCCAATGGTTAATCTATCCATATTTGATGATATTTGTTATTAAAATTAAATTAATAGGGCTGACTTTTTTATTGGTGCAGCAATGCCGGGCAAGGGCTATTTTCACTTGGAAACATATTGCTATCTATTTTTCCAAGTGAAAATCGTTGTCACTGCTGCCTGACAACAGGCTGCTCGAAACGAGTATCGAACCTGGGACCTCTGAAACAAGTCCCGTCGCTCTTAACCGCTTACCTACGGGCGAGCCCAATTTTTGAAATATGTAATAAAATATAGGTGTGCATGTAAGTATAAAATTAAAAAATGTATATCAAAGATATGTGCAACTTCAATACTTTTCAAAAGTTTCAATTATATTCAATTCTAATGACTTATATATAAGTGTTTTTTTAATATTTTGGCATGAACGGATTAAAACGCTTCTATTTAATTAAATCTTACTTAACGTTATGGAAGGCATTTTTTTTCTTC
>NW_020536802.1:0-17331 GCF_003426905.1 Ctenocephalides felis
AATTCTTTACTTTTTCGAATTTGTTTTATTTTTCTTCTCTGGTTGCGTGTTCGAGAAAATGTTCCGACCTTCCTGCGCGATGCGTTTCGATCCGATGGAGAGAATGTGCCGGTAGCGATCCGCCTGATATCAAAATTGCATTTTTATGAAGTGATTTATTGCATCAGATTCGATATTATAATAATCGGCAATCAATCAATCCGAATCAAAAAATTACCGAAAACATTGATCGAGGGCGTTTTTTGATCGGTGTTGTTTTTAGACGAATAGGTGAACATATAATTAAATGTTCGTGTTTCTAATCGAGCAATTAAAAATGTATGTTTTATTTTTTATTTCTCAAGAGTTTGAAACTAGGAGAATGCATAAATCGCGACCTTGATTTATCAAGATTTCTCTACCTTCGCTAGTCTATGGATTATATAGTTTCTAGATTAATAACAATTGCACCTGCTTGGCAGTATGAAACAATTTGCTTGCGAAATTGAATGAACGCGCAGTTGAAATGATCTTTTAGATATGTAATTGTTCATCTTGAACTTTTATCTATTTGAAATAAAATGATATTTTTCAAAACCCCATAAGTCTAATAAATAATAAGTATATTCTTATAATTATTAGTATTATAGCTTTATTATACTGTTTTCTGAGCTCCATAATTATTTAAATACACAAGCGTGCAAATATGAAAATTTACCACTAACCTAATTTGATATAGGATACGATAAGAAGCAGCGGCAACAAACAACACAGTGAGATATATTGTAATAATACTGTTTTCCATTATATCCTAGATTAATTAATATCGATATACTTATTGGCCATACACTTACTAGCATTGGTCGAGCATATAGGACATGTATTAGTCAGTCCTATGTGAATCGAAAAAAACCTGTCAGCTGACGTATTCTTTATTTAATGGTACTCTAAAAATCATAGCATGATTAAATGTTTCTCGTCATTTCTTTCATAATGTATCCAATATGTGTATTTTAAATGTGCAAAAAATTGAAATTTTCACGTTCAGCTACTCGTGTGATGCGCATGCACTCGGCACATGATGCATTTACTCAGGAGTCAAGATAGGTGCCTCCATTAGCGAGCATGATGCATCAGGAAATCCGTAGGCAAAAGAGCGCGCGCATTATAACAGTGGTGATATTTGATAATTACAGGGGAACACCTCAGCTTTTTTTCCATGGACGTGTGTGTTTATCGTTTTTCCGAAATCCGTCGTAACGGCGCCGGGTCTCTGTACCGCGGCTACGATTTCGACAGACGCCAAAGACTTCTGTCTGTCGCTCGCCTACAGTGTCGTGGATTTAAAACCTACGGCGCGACATTTGATTAAGGGATCGGTTTTCCTAGCGTCTAGAAAAAATCGTTCGTAGGTACACTTTGTGCGTGTGGGAATTAATAAACTCATGCTTATTGAATTAATTTCATTGAGAAGGTATTCTCAAGTTGTAGTTAAATACAGTAATTTAAATAAGCTGAGTAGTCGAAAGTTTAATGCTGATGGATATGTATGCATGTATACAGATGCATATGCACTACATTATTACATAGAGTTGGTATTAACAAGTGAAAAATCAAGCAAGGATCATTTTTGAAAATGATGAGATACCAAACTTGATTCAAGCTTATAATATATCTATATACCGGAAAATAAGTTTGTTCTGTGCTTCTAAATCAATCATCACTACTCTTGGTTTCTTTTAAGTGCAAAATGAATTCACGATAAATGCATAGGTCATTCTTACTAGTAAGGTGACCACACGTTTTGGTTTGGCCGGGATAGTCCTAGAGTTGTATTTTGAGCTTGTACTTTGGGTTTTTCTAAATTTTTGTCCCGGATTCAAAACTTTTGTCCTATGTTGTCCCGAGTTTTTGCTAAGTATAGGTTTAAATTGAATCTTTGCAGTTGCTTAATAATAAAACTATAACAACACATCAAATATCTGAAAACGATTCATACAATGAGATCAACTTAAAAATGAGAAAATTTCCGAATGTAAAATTAAAAAGGCGGGTTTAAATAGGCTCTCACATTAATAAATTGGTACTTCTATTTTCAATTTTGTGAAAATTAGCAAAAATTATGGCAAATAACTTTTGACTGCTTGGCACAAGTGCTAATTTTTACTAAGTTAATTATGAAGAAAACTGTACCGAATTTTATACAAGGCTTAAGTGCAAAAAGTATATAGATAAAAGAAATCTATGATATAATATAATTTATAATCGATTAATCCAGTTCTTACTAAAAGGAAATAATTCTAATTAGAAAAAATATTTATTTAAAACATTGATTTTCATTCTATCCTTAAATAGTATTTGTTATTTTGAATTATATTTAAGTTATTTAGCATAAAAACCTCAGTCCCCCTGTTCACGGTTTTCACATAAAAAATATGATCACCTTAACGCATATTGTTGTATACGGATATTATTTTTAACGAATGTCCCTTCATGGGAAAATCTGTAAGAATGATGTAAATTTAATTTAATTAACAGCAAATTTACCTATTATTATGTGGCACTAGCTGACTTAAGGGGCACAATTAGTGTGAAATTTTCAAAAAATCGAAATTTCAATTTTTTCATATTTCGATAGGTTTTACCTTTAAAAATAACATACCAAAATTTTAAATCGATATCTTAAATAGTTTTTGAGTTACAGCCATTTAAAGAGTATATATATAGTATATAGTATAACGATCATTTTATTTTTGAACGCGTTTTTCTCGAAACAGCATTTTCTGAATTTGCTGCAGTGTCAAAAACAAATGATCCGATCACTATCGATTTTTTTTACATGTTCTATATATAGTTCTCCGTAAAATGAACTATCGATATTTTGATCGGATCAAAAATCGAATTTTGGCTGTCCAAAAAGGACCAAAATTTTGGGTAAAATTTGACTTTTTTTTAAAAAAACGCCGTCATTCTGTCAATTTTTGATTTTTTTTCTTTATCGTAGTTCATTTTACAGACAATATTATCTAGTTTAACGAGATTTTTTTTTTTTAAATTTCATCCACGTAGATGACCGGAATCACTGCAGCAGTGAAGGGCCTTTTTTTGTCGCGCCGTTGGAGATCGACGATAACTTAAACTTTTTTAAGAAAAAAATTAAAAACTATTTAATTTTTTTCTTAAAAAATTTTACTATGTTTTCTTAAAACATGTATAAATATATGAAATGATTCATAAAGTAGTTTTTTTAATATAAATTCCCAAAAATCACCTTTTTTTAGGCGGTTACACTAGTAGTGCCCCTTAACATGAACATCTATTCTAACTATATATGCAATTTTTATTTATGCCTATTAATACGAAACGACAATTACTACTACTTATTCCTATATTTGATACACATGACTCAATAAAATACCCAATGAATCAATTAAATTACATCCTTTCCCCTTAGGAAGAGACACGTCTCTAGTTCACCTGATATCATTCTTTTCGTCTGCCTTTTATTCGCGTTATTCGCGTCCTGGCATCGCATTGCCCGCGTCTCCGAGCATTCTGTTTCCACGTTCCACGTTCCACCTTCTCTTTCGTTGTTCGTGGCTGACAAGAGAACACGCCCTCCGTGGCGAACGCGCGGGACTGTCCCGTCAAAAGAAACGCACGCAAAAGCGAACGGCATCGCTGGACGACGCGCCGGGCACGGTCTGTCGAAAAGTTTACGCGTTTCACGGAATTCAAAAGGGAGGAAAGAGTGAAATCGATTTGGGATAAAAAAATGAAGAACACACATAAAATATTATCGTTCTTATACACATATAATATTATAATTCAATAAAAACACATGTGGATTTCACATCATGTGTGATGCTATTAATATCAATGAGTTTGAAACAATGAGTTTTTTTATTGGAATTAAAAGAAACCAATCTGTTTGTGACAAACATTTCCATAATAGCAACAATTATAACTTTTTTCGGACTTGCAATCCTTTCCTTAAATAGAAATTTTATCAGATTTGTAATAATAGAAAATAAACTCCTAATATACAAGACATTTATTAAACCAATATGGTCTTACGGCCTACAACTATGGGGTGCGGCCAGTAAATCGAACATAACTATTCTACAAAGGTTCCAAAATAAAATTGTGAACGCTCCAAAATACGTTCCCAACTGGTTGATACATCAAGATCTCAGAATTCGAACTATAGAAGAAGAAATTAGTCTTTACTGCACCAGATACAAAGCTCGTCTAAGTCGTCATCCAAACGTATTAGCGTTATATCTGCTCAACCCTTTACCACCAAAGCGTCTCAAAAAAAGAATCTGCAATGATTTACTACAAAATATAACTTAAAATCTATGAAGACGCTATCGCAGGATAGCGATCCTTCTCACGCCGTCAATTAATATATAACTGTAACAAATGTAGCTGGATGTACTTTGTATAGCTTGCTATGAATAATAAATAAAAAAAAAAAAGATTTGTAATTTTCCGATTTTCAGAAATATGATGTGGGTAGAAATGAAAATTATACTCATATTACAATACTACTATGTGTTTTCAAAATGTTGTTAAACTAAAATAAGAACTTTATGCAAATACTAATGAAACAATTCAGTTCTTCATAAAATTATACTAATTTGAAAATTAACTATGCCAGTTTGACTGCAAAAAATGAGATAAAGTAATCTATAGGGGGGCTAGGAGCTTATTATAACGGGGGAAAGCAGTAACATGCGTTTTTCAATAGGATCTTGAACGATATTCAAATATTTTGTCTCGATTGATTTACAGTCACACAGGCCCATGCAGTAAACAGAACTGTGCAGGTGCGTCATTTTCGCCATGTAATATAAAATTTAGATTTATCATAATTTAGATTTATCATAAAATTTCAGTTTGCGTTATTATTATCGACTAATTTTATATATTTTATTATTTTGTATATTTTATCTTTGATATGTATAACAATTTTTGTGATTGCTAAACTGTTTGAATAGTACCTTGATTCATGTTACAATATCACACCTGGGGTTAGTTAAACAAAATTTGAGTCGGATAGTTGTAATACGCAAAAATTATATACAGGTTCAAGTAAAGAAGATTGGGTGAAACTTATAGTTAGTAAATTGCAGGCACATGTTAATCTATTAATTCAAAATCAAGATCAATTTCTATTAATTTCAAAAAAACTGTTATAACACGACCCTAGCGCCCCTATTATGCACAAAACATGTAGAGTAAAAATGTAATAGTTTGCCTAAAAAAAATCATTCTTATACGAGATATACCTATTTATTCAATCTACTATCTATTATTGTTGCATGTAATAGAATACGTTTAATAATTGTGCGTTTTTCTATGAGTAGGATTAGTCATCCAATTCAATCCTGCGTGATTTTCTTCTTTTTATTGAATTGTTTGTCATTCAATTTCAGATGCACTAAAATACGAAAACATTGTTAACGCAAAACCTTTTGTTGTAAATATAATTTGTATCTGGTAATTGTTTGACTTTTGAATAATTTTATGTTATTTCATTATATCATCATTTTATTACGATTGCGTTGAGTTGCGTTCGTTTTCCTGTCAATTGTGTGCGTCCATATAATAGGAAAAATAATTGTTTCTGTGTATTTACTTTATTGTATATTTTTATTATTTTATTTATTAAAAATGCTTGGTAACATAGTGTGCTCGATAGGATTGAAGTCATGGCTTTTTCTGAGTCAATATGATTAATTTATTTCAACTGAGTATATATAAACTACAATTTCACCCTTTCCAAACGCTCAAATTCCCACTTTTGAAAATATTAAATTAAAATGCTGTTGTTTCACGAAACATTCTTTTTTCTTGAAATTCAATAAAGAAAGAAAGAAATCCCAATAATTTTAATTCCTATTTAATTCCAAAATACTCCAAGAGTGCTATTGATTATAATTAATACTAAATAACTTAATTTATAAAATTTTTACATTGTCATGTATTTGTATGCATGTTCGTACATATTTTTTACATGTGTGCCTTTTGATACCGCCAAGCAGCCTCGCGATAGTCTTTCATTGTTTGTCTTGATTAATATTTAATACGAAACCGGTTTGCGGTAGAGTACCGCGTACTATAGTGCTAACAATATTAAATAAATTTATTTTTAATGTGTAATATAATATGTATGTATCTTTGATGTCATTGACTTTTGATAAACAATTTTTGGGCTTTGTAATTCAGAGCTTGCAGAATGAAATTCAAAAGTTCTTCCGTGTAAGACAAATTTAGTAAAGATCAAAGTGTAATAATTTTTAATAAATATTACTGGAATATAAGAATAATTAGATTATTGCATTCTTTTTAAAATGATTAAATAATCAAATTTATGCAAATTATATTAGGTCAAACTAAATTTTATTCAAAATCGTGTATATTTGTAGCAACGAGGTGGTTTTCTTTTCTCTCAATATCAACACCAACTTTTTAAATATTTTATACATTTATATCATTAAAAATCATTAGTGAATAAATTTACCAAGAATCAAGTTCTTGAGATTTTCAAGTTGAGTTGAAAGTACTCGAGAGTACTATACAGCAACATTTTTGGAAATCCTTTCAAACTTTGAAATATCAGGAATCTCATCTTAATTTAACAATTTTAGGTTCACAAAAATGTGTCTACATTTATATATAATTCTCATGTCATGTTAGTGACAATACTCCTCCCAAATGGTTTGACCAATTTTTATGAATTTTTGTTTCACATTCAGAATATGTCTGAGAATCGAACATCTATCATTATTTATGCACCTCAGTAGAGTATCAAGGGTTCGCCGCCCTTAGGTTTTTTTGATTTTTCTTTTAACAATTTTTATGATTTTCTTATGATTTCTAATTAAAGAATACATACAGCCTTGAATTTTAATCCTCCTACCACAAATCCCAATTTCGTAATAGTCATTCAAGTACACGAATAACTTTTCATCCCCTTCTCAGTCAGTTAATACTATTGATATACTTTCAGTTCAGATTTTTTTTATTCTTATTAGAGTAAAATTCGACAAAAAGAGATTTAAGGCATATTCGATAAAAAAACATCATTTTCACCTCACTATCGTGCGAACTCAGCCCGATGTGAGTTATATACAGTCGCTGTACCGTACGTATCGTTTCTGTAATATCTGACTTCATCAACATCACCATTATTATTAATATTGTTATTATTATTATCGACAATATTTATTATTATAGGAAAATTTATTATCAATGAACGTTATGGTAGCATTTGACGACGTCTCGAGATTGATGAATTTTCGAACAGAGAGGGATTGAGGCGATATTAATGGAATGGTGCTCATTTTTTCTTTGCAATTTGTGAATATTTGGTACTGTATTGATTGATGACATAAATAACTATACATATATATCAAATATGTTTCGTCTCTTTATCCCTTGAAATATGAAGCAAATAGGAATTAGCCAATAAGTATAATCAGCCAAGAATTTCCGTCATGACTCTTCATGTAATTTTGTTATCTACTAAAACAATTGCTCAATCTTAGTTTCATTATAATACTAGACTAATTTAGGTACTTTTGTTAACCGAAAGTGCAGGCAGATGCTTCTATCACTCATTGAGACAGTCGAAAATTACAGGGTTGAAACATGATTTTTGGTTGTATTTTAACATCTGTTAACGGTATCTAATTTACATGTCAGAGGTCTTAGAAACTTGTTTCACATTTCAGAAAATACACCTTTTGAAAATTATAGACTTAGGTATTTTGTTCGAAAGGCAGATGATCGCTTTATATATCCTTGATTCTTAACTATACATATACACACACACTTTAAGTCCAAATTGAGTATGCACTATTTATTTGCTTCTCAAATATAAAGTCGCCAAAATATATGGTGGTGTAGCAAGGTTATTTATATTTGATTGAAAACAGACACAATAGAGTCATGAAGACATTGCCAAGCGTAATTTGTTACTATAAATTATTTTATAAAAAAAGCACCAAATCATTACATTCTTCATTTGCAAAAAGCATTTTGCACAAAAACCAGGAATCTATTAGAAATTGTTTGAATTCACATGGACTTCATATCCAATACTTGCCATCTATCATTGAAAAACTCACTATTGTCATGTACAAATGACACAACTAATGCATTTCTTATTCTTATTGATCGTAGCTATTTTCGAATCTGAAAAATACGACAAGATAGATCTCGGAATCGAATAGACATATGTTATCAGGCTTCCAATAATTCAAGTACATCAAACTGATGTCTTTTTACCTAGTAATTTCATCTGCCGTTGGACGTGAGACGAATTGACGGTGAACCGTATTATCAATTCATTTTTTGCGTACGAACTTGTCGAACGCCACTCACTGCCGTTCTTGGATGTTTAGATGTATGTTTAGTTTACCTCGAGGTGAGGCATTCCTGGACGGACTGACGGTTTACTGAAGTTGACACGCAAATGGTGAATTGCATATTAGACGTATTCCAGGAAGACAACATTGATAGGTTTTTGGGTTCTCAATGAATTCCAACAAAAACCAAACGTCAATGTACAAAAAATTGCCATGAGGAAGGTTGATGCTGGTATCTTCTGAGTTAATAGGTAGACAATGAAAAGCTTTAAATTTTATTAATAAGTAGGTAATATTTCGTCGTAGTAACAATTCTGGTTAATTACCATGATTGTTAGCTTCTAATAAAAATTATCCTTTATCTATTTTGCAGAAGTAACACAAACTTGGTAAATTTAACTGAATGCAAATACCATTATTGTTAGTTGTGCAGTTTGATTTAAGAACTGTTATTTCTTTCTACGAACAAAAATTCTTTCTTTTTTAGAGCAAAAAATATATAGAAATGCCTTCAGTTCAACTTCAGAAACACCTTACTATGTTCCAAATTGAGATCTATAATATCAAGTAATGTTCTGATATTAACACTGCTTAATATCTAATTGGCAATGAATTTTTAGTAGAAACGTGGATATGCAACCTTTGGTTTCAGGTTCGATATGAGATTCATGACCAGCTAGTTATCTAGAAATGCTAGTTATCTAGCAGTAGTAATATAAAATTTTTAATTGAATTTTAAGATCTTAAATATTAAATCAACTAAAGATAGCATTTCTGGGCTATGAAAACTAGAATATACCTAATATTATCTCAATGGAAAAAGAATGGTCAACCACTGGGTTGCCTTTTAGAAACTTTTCTGGTTTCCTAGTCCTTAAAGAAAGTACACCACAATACCTTCTAGAACACATAGTTCTGATTGTTGGTCAGATATAAATAAAAAAGAATACTAGTAAATTTTTTTTCAACACTTTCTTTTTTTCATATTGATGTTTTATATGAAATAAACCACATGCATCAATATTTATCATTTTACAATAGTTTTTGCATATACATTAAAATTCAAATAAAACATTCTAATAAAATTAATAAAGTAAAGAAACATCAGCAGAATTTTTTATGGGACATTTATCTCTACCGACAGTATAAAATTTTTTCTTTTTATCTATTATTGAAAATGCAATGATTTAACTTTATATTTAACATTGTAAGGTAATTTCATTATAAATCATTATCCTGTACTGATGCTATATTACATATTATACTTATTTTCTAACATGAGTCTACTTTAGGTGGATCGTGAGAAAATGTATACGAAAAAAATGTTTAATTATTAGAATATTATGAATTTCAATAATTTAAAAAAAAAAGTTGAAAGCACTTTATGACCTATATATTCCGCGATCTTTTCCCCGTCATCAATTTTACAAGAAGTGTCACTCAAACTTTGTATTCCGTTTCAGCAGGACGATGGTTTTCTGGTCAGTTCACAGATCGTCGAGAGACAGACCGACAGTAAGTAAAACCTCTATTTACAAACCAATTACCTATTGCATGTAAAAAGGTGAATGCTGTTTTCTCATGTTTCTGTCACTATTATCTCGTACGACAGGAGATAGGCTCGGGTTCGAATAAATCAATGTGCCAGGGTGATTGTGATAAAACATCACTGGGTTGTGGAAACAAACAGTTCATTCAAAATTTTTTCCAGTTCATATATATATAACATAACAATTTTGATCTATTTAAAAAATTGCTAATTTAGATCAAATTCTGGGCATAGAAAACAAAACTGGTTCAAACATAGAGATTGTACTTTATACTGAATTGTTATTCGTTTTCTATAAAACTATAAATTGAATACGATAATTGAATTTTCTATAAATTGAACAAAATTGCTGTAACTAAAGCAAATGTACTAATTTTATTCTGTGCATAGTAGAAATAACTAGTTGGTTTGGTATTTAGCCTTGAGGCAAGTTACATGAACTTCCCGAAATTGTAGATATCGACTTAATCAAAAAAAAAAAATGTGTAAATAATATACTTCATTAATCCTACTTTTAAAAAAAACGATAATAATTTTAGCAAACTTTGACGAATTTTTAAATTAAACTACTTGTCGTTAGGCCGTAATATTACAGTAAGTTCTATAAGACCATGATGTATATCGCCAAAAAAATTTCCATGAAAATCGGCTTAAATTTTTTTTTCAACAGTTAATTACAAGAAACGACTCGGTAGATTTTCACCTAAATTAATCAGTATCATTCCCAACTAATATCTTTCGAACAGTTTTTGATATTTTAAAATTGGTTCGGTAGGATGAGCTTAAATGTCGACGAAAATTTAACACTTTTTTTCAACAGTTTAATTACAAGAAAACGGCTCGGTAGATTTTCACCTAAAATTAATCAGTGCCATTCCCAACTAATATCTTTCGAACAATTTTGATTTTTTGAAATCGGTTCGGTAGGATGAGCTTAAATGTCGACGAAAAATTTAACACTTTTTTTCAACAGTTAATTACAAGAAAACGGCTCGGTAGATTTTCACCTAAAATTAATCAGTATCATTCCCAACTAATATCTTTCGAACAGTTTTTTGATATTTTAAAATCGGTTCGGTAGGATGAGCTTAAATGTCGACGAAAATTTAACACTTTTTTTCAACAGTTAATTACAAGAAAACGGCTCGGTAGATTTTCACCTAAAATTAATCAGTACCATTCCCAACTAATATCTTTCGAACAGTTTTTGATATTTTAAAATCGGTTCGGTAGGATGAGCTTAAATGTCGACGAAAATTTAACACACTTTTTTCAACAGTTAATTACAAGAAAACGGCTCGGTAGATTTTCACCTAAAATTAATCAGTACCATTCCCAACTAATATCTTTCGAACAGTTTTTGATTTTTTAAAATCGTTCGGTAGGATGAGCTTAAATGTGGACGAAAAGTTTTTTTCAAATTACAAAGAAACGGCTTGGCAGATCGTTGCACAAAACTGACAAACGATAGTCCTCACCGAAATACATCAAATGGCTTTTAAATTTCTAAAATCGGTTCAGGCGTTTTTGAGAAAACGTCGATCAAAAGTCTAATTTTGACAAATGCCAAAAGAGACCATACTGATTTTTGCAAACTTTGACGAATTTTTAAAGCTGAACCAGTTGTCGTAGGGCCATAATATTTTAGTATGATCTAGAAGACTATGGTATCTATCGTCAAAAAAATAATCATAAAATCGCCGAAATTTTTTTTTTTAAAAACTTTATTACAAGAAAACGGCCCGGCCGATCTCTACCAAAAACTAATCAGCACGATTCCCAACCAATATCTTTCGAACGGTTTTTGAATTTTCAAAATCGATTCAGAATTGCGGGCTAAAACGTAGACGAAAAATTTTTACTTTTCTGCCATTTATGAAGAAACGGCTTGGCCGATCGTCGCACAAAACTGACAAACAATAGTTCTCGTCGAGATACATCGAATGGCTTTTAAATTTTTGAAATCGGTCCAGCCGTTTTCGAGAAAACGTCGATTTACGGCAAAAAATCTGTTCACATACACACACACACACACACACACACACACACACCACACACACACACACACACACATACTTTTTCCAAATTTGGTCTCATTCGATTCAGAATGGCTTGAAAACGTCGAGAAAACATAAAATTAGCGAATCGGGTTTTTTGATGAAAACATAAACTTCTCCTTCGGGAAGTTAATAAATCTTCAAATTATCATTATGAAAATACTTAGTTACAGTAAAATATTTTGAGTAATTTTATGCGAATATCGCGTTGTGTATTCATTCTGACGTGTGCTACATACATGACTTGACGATATAATGAGTAAACACCCTTAATACATTTATGCGCATATATTATGATAAAAAAGAATTTGAATATTATCGCATCAAATGAATATTTGTTGATGGCAATTGTAAAAATGGTTGTTTCCATATTTCAAGATATATATCGCGTTTATGATAATAAAATACAATTACGACTTTTTTGCATGAAAATCGAATAAGTTTTTGGACTTCATCATTCATCATGTATAATGCAGTTATTAGGCAAATTCTTCATTTACATTAAATATAACAATTTTAACTTGATTTTACGATTCAAAAAAAAATTACCAAATTATTTATTGTGATAGAATTCGATGAACAATTATTAGTTATTAGTTAGTACACCTAAATTTCAACAGCGAAACAACTTCGTTTTGAGTTATTAATATTTCTTTTTACATTCTAAAATTTTATTTGAAAATTTGCAGCTAGCAGAACTATTAAATTTTCTATGAGCTGTATTGAATACTGATTATTACTAGGAACGAATTGCCTATATAATAAGCACTTTTTTAAAAATTGTGTCTATTCTTGGTTATTTCTGGCAATTCTTCCTGTATGTGAATTGATGATCATTTCACATTTAAAATGATTTGCATCATGATCATCAATTCACCTATATCAAAAATTGCCAGACTAAACAGAATTTTTAGAATTTGTTCTCAATATATACTATATTGAACTATGGTACTAGGATATTAAAATATTTACAAAAAGTACTACTTCCAATGCTTTTCAGAGTTGCATTCAAAAAGAATTATGTACTCATCAAATGCAAATCAATAAAATTTCTAAATTAGTTTTATTTTAATTTCTATTAACCAGCATTTGAGCATCAAATATGATAATTGTTAAAGTAATATATGAAATATTACATCAAATAGAATAAGAATAAAGAGTCATAATAAATATATGAATAAAAAATTATCAATTTTAAATTATTATCAATTCAATATTAGTAATCGAACCAAATAGTTCACAGCCGAAACCTATTAAAGATAATTTTATAAACAAAGTATGAATATTCATTTCACTAATCGTATAGCATGCGTATAGCAAGTAATAAAATGGAATTCTAGCACACTTGTATTAATTGTACGAAATAATTTCTTAATTATATGTTTATAATTTCTCTAATTGAATTAGTAGCTTCATTAATTACAGGCAATTAAAATAAATGCATTATAAATAACACTGACTATAGTATTCTATTTTATTCTATTGTGATTAGTTGCGTTAATAGCAAAGCTGTGATTCAAAGATAAATTGTTGAAGTTACAGTAGGCAAAATCCAGTAGCAGAATGGAAAGGTTTTATTGTCAGTCGGCACATTAGTAGGAAGTCAGTAACATGAAAGCCGCAACAGGGTCGTAAAACGCGAAGACTTTAATTGGTCACAATCACCACAGGACAGACATAATGAATGAAATGTGTTTATTCTCTTCCGAAAATAATCACTAATAAAAAAGAAAAAAGCATATTTTTTAAGCATGATTTTGTTGAGCCACTTTTGATATAATAGTTTTTGACGCGATACTAAAGGTTATTACCATTATAATCATGTAGATATATATATATATATATATATATATATATATATATATAACCAATGAAAAAATGCTGAGGAGAATGTGCGAAAAAAAACTCTACTGAGCACGATCCTGAAACGTAAAAGAAACTGGATCGGACCCATTCTACAAAAAGAGTAACATCTACAGTTCTACATGATGTAGGCAAAGGTAAAATAGAAAGTCTGAAAAGATTGAAAAGAAGAATGAAAATGATTGATGACTTACACGAGAAGAGAAAATACAGGGAACTGAAAGCCGTTAAGCACAGAACCAGAAAGCATGGAAGCTGAAATTTGGATAAAAAATGCATAAAAATGATAAAGTCCTTCATGGTAATGGAATAAAGGTCACTCACACCATGGACCTGCTTTCAGGCATACCACCATTTATTATTATTATATATACTTTTAAGATGTGTGCAATAATGAGTAATTCCTAAGATAAGTAATCCTTTCTACAAAAAGGATAAAGTTCCAAGCTCCAAATATCAGCACATTATTACCATTCGATTAATACCATACGGTTGCGTAGAAACACAAGCGGTTATCTTCGTCAATGATCTCTTCATTATCGGATCGTGAGACTAAAGAAGATTTATTGCATCGACAAATATTGTAATTATCGTATTAATTTAAAATAATAATCAATATCTTCTTCGGTTTTCTCGTTTCAGCGATGCCTTCACAACATTGCTCGTAATCCAATATTAACTTTATAGCGGGAAAAGTGGCGTAAATTGACACATATGATATAGCATCAAAATAATGTTTCAACTATCAGAAAGTAGAGCAATTTATATTATTTAGTTTGTGATGTATCAGGATAAGAGCAAAATATTTTGTCAACAATCAGGAATTAGAGCATTTTATATTTCTTATTATAAATACAGATTCTGCCTGATACATGCATATTTATTGCATTAATTTTATGAGGTTAGTTTAACAGCCTAGCAAACCATTTAACGCAATTTTAATAATGTTAAACATCATAAGTATATTCTAAACCCTGCATTTTTATGTATATATATGTATATCTACATATATATGAAAATAAGTCGGGTTTCCTTCCTAATATAACTCCAGAATGCACGAACCGATTTCGACAATTTTGCTACTTGGAAAAGCAAGGTTTATAGCTAAGAAAATTAGTGGTGCATGGCATCGTGCCTTAATGCAAATTGCTGGAACTTCACGCATCGTAATTAAAAATTCGAGTAATGACTTAGTGAGAATTATCAAAATTATGCTTGCAACGAGCAATTCTTGCCGCAAAGAATAATAATGTACACGCACTGAATTTCATCATTCAATCAAAAATGCTGGCGATTTGGTGGCATACCAATGATTCCGACTGGTCTTCCGTTTGATTTCAAACGATTGCAATTTCCAGTTCGCCTTGCGTTCGCAATAACAAGTCGCAAGGCCAATCGCTTAGTGTTTGCGGGATAAATTTCAAATAGATTATTTAGAAAATCATTGTTTTTCACATGTGCAGTTATACGTTGCCTATTCACGAGTTGGGAACCCATCCGCTTTGTTTGTGTTAATGTCAGACCAAAAAAACAAAAAATGTGGTTTACCAAAGAGCACTTCAATGAAACTGATAATTGCAGATTCACTTTCATTTACTTAGAGAAGTTCAACTAAAAAACACTTCATTTTTGTAATTAAAATAAATTCATTACTGTTGTGTAATGAAATCAAATTTTTCCTTTTCAAATATAAAACAAACAAACAATTTCTTCATCTTCTCACGAAACCATCTGGTGGCGAAACGGAGTTTGTCGGGTTTGCTAGTATATAGTATATATATATATATATAATATATATATATATATATAAACGTTATTAATAATGTATGTTTTATTGTCCGCCCTCGTAAGCGTGCTCAAAGGGGTATATCACCCGGCGCGGCAATGCGCTCATGTAGACCTCAACTGATCGTCCCATCTTGGCTTGGGGTATCGGTCGTAATAAATCAAATTCGCCCGGACTATTATTTACCATGGCTCGTGCCGGTGTACGTTACAATGATCATTACGCTCGTTTTATTACGTAAATTGTAAATGCACTGTTATATTTCTGTTTTATTATGTTTGTTCTTTGCTTTGGTACAATTTTAGATAGGCATAGCTATTTATTTAACCCTTCACACCCATTTGTAGACATACTTGTAATTGATCGGTAGCAACGTAGTAACTGAGTTCGATTTTATGTAATTTTTTAGTTCATGACCTGTGATCATTGTGTAAATTTATTATATTTTGAACAAAATGCTTAGTATCGTGCCAAGACAAATTTTGAACTTTCAATTTTAAAAACTTTCAAAATTTTGGTGCGGAATCCATAGAAATGTCTACAATATTTTATACTTTTTATCAAAATCTTTATACAATATTTGGTAGTTCAATGTGCATATATGTAATGAACACTTTTGACCGCCAAATGGTTTCTTTTAACTTTTTTATTAAATCTCGAGAACCGCTGGACCTGTCTTTCAAAACTTTTATCTATTTATTTATTTATTTATTTATTTATTCATAAGCAAGCCGTAATCAATAATAATAAATATTTTCCCAGGCTTTTGTCAAGCAGCATTCTTAATTCCATCGATGCAAGTTTTTTAATAATTCAAATCAGGTGTTCCGTTCTCTCAAAAACTGAATTGCCTACTAATCAATAGAAACGTCTCCCCATCAAGAAGAATCGAATTTTTTTTTTGATCATTCAAATCCGTTGATCCATGCTCTCGACATCGTCGACGGAAAATTGTATCCGCACATACATATACACACTCACACGCACGCACACACACATACATGCATTTTTTTATGGTATGCCAAAATGTTCAGAAACCTTTGAAACGTAAAGACATGCAAAAATTTTCATGTTCGATTTTTGGACGATTACTATGACATACCCTTCAAGTTATAAATAATTAAAGATAAAACCATTCTGATGACCAGTTGTATCCTAGCTTGTATTAAAATTCGGAACTTAAATTTTTATCATTCGATAAACAATTTTTAGAATGTTTTTGTTTTTCTTGTGCTCCCAAATTTATTTAATCATCGATTATTCATTTGGTGTGAAAGCATTAAGCCTTATATACCTAAAACCTAGGTTTCGAGGCATCAGAAATTAATCAGAAACGCAGGCGTTACAAGCAGCGACAATGTCGTGTCAAGATAATTATCTACATGGTTTTATCAGGTTTTCGTCGAATACTATGCCGCCTTTGTATAGCCGTGTACCTATATGTACAAATATATGTTTAGTTTTATGGATATGAGTTCGTATTAGTGGATGATGCTAAGGGGTTCCGGACAGTCGGAGTAGGCCGCCCATCAGTCAAACCGCAAAGACCGCTGGCGCCTCGGCTTCGATTTGTTTCACGTCAAAACGAACTGACTGACTCTTGACTGACTCACTAGCTCGCCGAATTGCCATCGCCCACTTTCCCGACACTTTGGACGTACGCGATACGCACTCGGATGTCAGCTGATGCAGGTAGAACTTGAGAAATATTTGAACTCA
>NW_020536803.1:0-20417 GCF_003426905.1 Ctenocephalides felis
TGTATGTGAAAATGAAAAGGGCTGTTTTTAGGGTTTTTACCGGCAATAATTCGATTTTTCTCGCCGTAAGAACCATCCTTGGACTTCAACGACGATATAAAAAATAATTGTCCAAATTGGTCCAGGCGTTGTTGAGTTATGCGCTTACCAACACATTTTGCGATTCATTTTTATATATAAGATCATACTAAATTAATTTATAATGCTAAAGTAATTGTCCATTATTTATATTACAATGATAATGTTTATCATGCTTTATAATAAGACTTCGTTATGGCAAGGCTTTGTTATGCTGCGTTTTTTTTTTCATATAAAATGGTACTAAAAACTGTCAAAATACTATGTGGTTTTTGTGCAGTTAGGCATTTTGCATATTATCAATTCTTTTTATATATACATTTTTAAATATTGCATTATTTTTCAATTGGAATACTTTATTCTAACTTTCACCTATGATTCCAGAATAATATTTGGTAGGGTAGAGCGGGGCTTAACGGCCGATATCTCAAAAGCAAGTAAAGTTAAGATTCTTTCAGCAAAATTATCTAAAAGTAGAGGGAAAAAATGTATAACTAGCTATTATTTCGATTCCTACGACGTTGATATTGACAGATAATAATCGACAATATTTGAGAATCCATAACAAAAGTAATTTTCTTTCGTTGTTATTTGTTTTGGCTGTTTAGTTTACGAGACCTTAATATAATTTTTAAGTATACGTAATTTAATTGCTTTATAAAATGTTTTGTTAATTTTAAGTTAGATTCAGCAGTTTTTTTTATAACATCTATGAAAGCTTACATGTGGGCGGGGTAAAAAGGATAAACTGAACATTTACCCTGCCAAAGTGTAAACAATATAAAATAGTGAATAAAATAAGTAAATTAAGGTAAATGCAATTTTTCTAAAGATAGAGATAAATTAAATAAATAATTATTCCAACTCTGCTGATGAATATTTTTGACGAAATGCACGATTAGGATTATATACCGTATAATTATAAAATTATGAAATTTAGATTTTGTTCAAAATGGAACAACCAAAAAGAAGGAAAAATGATATTAACATGAACGTTAAAATTTAAATGTGTAAATTATAAATTCACAATCATAAGTTTATTGTGTTTAAAATATTTAAATATAGTAACAACATTATTATGACTTCCTGATTTGCCTCTGTATTTCTTCAAAGAAAATAAGCAGAGAAATGTGAATTTAATAAATATAATAAGTTTTATACCATTTTATTTTATATGCTTCTGAGATTATACTGTTGAATTTATTTACAGTTTGTAAAACTCACATCCCTACACAGGAAACTTTACGCATTTCGTCGGGGCGTGGCAGGCGTATCGAGGAAAATCGTTTTATTTATTTTGTCATTATTTTAAGACTCTTTACATATCTGCTTTTGATTTCAATTGTTTAAAAAAAGTCAGGAATCATCGGAGTTGTATTGGAAATTTGATCACATGTTTACACTTAACATTTATGGATCTAAACTCATTTTTCATCCTATTCAAAATATTATATTTACAAGTTTTTACCATAATTTCATAAATATTCATCGTTATGTTTTTTTTGAATTGAATCCATTAACCAACCTTTTCGCTACGGAAGTGCTTTCAGCGGGAGGGTCACTGCTGTACAAAACAGCGTGCCGCTCACTTGCACTTCTGAACGGACAGGTACAACGATATATTTTACAATATTTCTATAACTATCAATTACGAATCTAATGAACTATATATTACAATAAAAGACTATACATAATACTATATATAATTCTCAATACTCAATAGTAACAAATCATGAAGTAAAGGCAAGCATAACAAGTCGTCCAGGGATGACATCTGTAGCGAAAGGGTTGAAATTCTATATGTTTATTTATTATTCATATTATGTATTCGAATTATTAAAATCCTATTTTTTTATCAATTTTTAATAACACTTTTTTAATATATTTTTTAAAATTTTTGGATTAAAAGTCAATGACAGTAACCTTAAATAGAATACAAAATTTTATGTAAAATTATGATAGAAGATGTATATATTTTAAAATCGACAGAATTGGAAGTTATTCAAAAAATTTGAATATAGTTTGGCCATTAACTAATATTACGCCCCAAACTTATGCTATACATATTACTATATACATATTTCTCTTTGGCGCTTATTGTTAATTCGCTGATACTAAAAATACTATTTATTGTATATATTTTAATTATTTACTGACTTGTAAAAATGTTAATATTTACTGATTTTTATAATTTAACAAACTTTTTCAAGGCTTGAATTCATACGTGCCAAATTATTTTTTATTAAATTGAAAAAAATGTGAGACTTATTGTTAAGATAAGTTTATCTAGGAAATATTTAAAAATGTATAAATTAGAAAGTAAATTAACAATCTTATTAAATTAAATGGTTTTTAACCGATCGGATGGCAAACTGTAAAAAATACTTGCATCAGTAGAGTATAGGTACTATAATATTGTTTATTTTTATTAATACTGTCTTATCACTGATTTAATTTTTTGTCTAGGCTCTCTGTAACAGGGGTAACTAGTAACAGGCGTTTATGAATAAGATCTCAAACGATATTAAAATTTTATTTTGTCTCGGTTGGACACGTAAACCGTTCAGCATAATATTACCATAACTACTGTCGTGCTGCCGACGCAATAAACAGAACTGTGCAAGTCCGTCGTTTTTGACAGGTAATATCATAAAATTTTGGTTTGGGTTTTTTTTATTGACTAATTTTAAATTCTATAATCTTATAACATTTCAAATTTATCAAACTTTGATAATGTGTAACAATTTTTGTGATAGCTAAATTGTATAAATAATTATGTTGATTAATGTAAAAAAATACAACTGGGGTTAGTTACAATAAAACATTAGGGCTGGTTGTAACATACAACAATTATATACAAATTCAAGTGAAAAAGATGTGGCCAAATATAAATTGTGTTACGGAAGACACTATATCTTTTATTTCTATTACGATAATAATTGTAGTTCTCGTTGATTCAAATTTATATTATAGAAAGCATTATATAGTTTATTTGTATCTATTATGGCTCGCCTTGATTAAAAAATAATTACTTAAAAACAAGTCAATTTTCTCAAAAAATAAGTAATGAATAAATTATCAGAGGTAATGTTGTAGTTTTTTGTCGTTACTAACAATTAATTATGAAATAATGAACAATAGTTGTGAAAATATTTTGACATGATTTGGTAGAGAAATTGTTACAGCAACTATTCATCCTTATTTTGAAAAAATATTATCAGTGAATTTCAAAATATATTAATTTGAAAAAAAAAAAACACTTACAACCTGCCTAGCGCCCCTACTACACATTAACAAATATTTATTCCTAAAGGAAGGATGTACCTAAATTTCAAAATTGATTTATATAATTCTATATCCTGCGTGTCAAATTAAATCTATATTTAATACCTAATATTTAAAACTAACTACGAATGAATTCAGTGTTCCATACATACATAACATCTCTGGTTTCTAGTATACTATTGTTAGTATAATCAGAACCACTATAAAAAAGTCACTATAAAAGTTGAAAACCTAATTTCTAATGACTATTATACTAGAGCACATGATAAGAATGCAGAAGCAATATAAATCTATCTTTTTGTAATAAATTTCTATACTATTACTATTACTTTTCTTAGTGGCTCGTAATATGCAAACAATCACTGCCACCGCAGTAACTTCAGCCGTAATTTATGGCACATCACTGCCGATATGATAATTTTCTATGCTTTTATTACTCTGAAAAGCGTTTCGTTTTGGCCACGGTGTCGGTTGGAAAATTTTCATCGGTGGAAACTTGCCGTAGACGTCCTCCTGCTGCCTCCCCCCTTCCACACGGGCTCTATAAACGCAGATTTTCACTGCCTGCTGTCGCTAATAAAACTCTAAGAGGAAAATGTGCTTTGCTTGGCCAGTGACGTGCTCTAGAAAATTATAAGAAAATATTTACTCAAGGAAAAAGATTCTATTGTAGACCTTAATTTATTAAACATGAAAAAACATTTTGCAGTGGTTTAATTAATATATTACAACAGGCTAATCGTTAGCCAAAATAGGTGTGTTTTTTAATATATACAAATTGTAGTAAGTACAAATTGTAACTAATAATATCTAGGTGCAAGTAGCATTTTGCTTTGAAGCAAGTTGAATGAAATTCTTGCCTTTTATTCAAAGATCAATTATTTTTTACAATTAAACTACTTTTCGCGGACCAGTGATATTTAAATTGTTTGTTTAGATTAGTTTCATGAAAATACTAATTTATTTAAATTTTAGAGGGTATTCTGGTCTAGAATTAAAAAAAATCATATTGTTTTTTGATATTTTTAAAGATTAACTATAAACATTTTTAAAACATTTAAAGATTAAAAACATATTTTTTAGACAGTCGCCATTTTGTAAAAAAAAAAAAATAATCTGCCCGTTGTTCATGCGATTGCGACATCATTTTCGATATCGGCCAAGCCACCTTCTAGAATTAAAAATTAATAACCTTGTTTAATTTTCATTATTTGTCTATATTCTCAAAACATCATTTCATAATCTGTAAAAAAAAGTTTAGCAAAAATATTGTTTTCTTTTTTCACGACCTTTCACAAATCCCATAAAGTTCCGTTAATCCCATGCTTCTAGACCAGAATAACTCTCTCAATCACGAAGAAACGGTTCGGATGATCTTTACCCGAAACAAATCAAAACGATCTTCAACTCAAATATAAATATTCTCATAAACACGCATACTTTTCCCAATGTTGGTGCCAAACATAAGATTATCAAATTAATAGAAAACATAACATTATCAAATCAGATTTTCTAGAAAAAAAACAAAAAATTCATAGATATCTTGAAAAATGTGTATTTGTATATTTGTTTGTTGATGTGTCTTAGCTCTTACAAAACACTTACTTAACTCAAAATTGATTTAAAACCACTCTTTCAAAGCCACGATAAGTCATATAGCTGTGTCGTGTGCTTTAGGTATTAACATTTAGATTTCGTATTTTAAGAAAAAAAATTAACAAAACAAGTGCTTGGGTTCATAATACAAAACTGAAATTTTAGTGACTTGTTACAAAGCAAGAACAATACCCAAAGTAGTCGCTAGTTAATCGAGACTAATAAATACTATTAGAGTTCAAAAATAATTTCTTGTGATTAGTAAAAAAAATATAAGGTACCTGTATTGTTTTAATGTTCCTCAGAGATTTATATTATCCTTGGTGTTCGGTACATTCTCTTCTCCTCTGCCGTCGGTGCCTCTTACGGATTATTATATTAGAAGTAACAGCTGTTCGAAATCATAATATCTGGCTCACTTTTACTATAAAACTCTCTCCTATTTCGGTCCGAAGTACCTCGATAAGCGCATCCCTCTCTCGTGCGCTAGATAAATGCGTGACATTATCGTCTATACAATGTAGTGAGGTCCATGCTGTACGATTTGGCAGAAAACAAAGATTATATGCAAAAATGAGAGGAAAAACTAGCTGTAAGTGTAATTCTGTCTTAAGGCAATTAGGGCATCGTGCCTTAAGGCAAATTGCTGGAACTTCCCGTACCAAAAATTATTATTTTTTTAAAAACGATTAACATTTTTGAAAAAAATTTACTTCGAAATAATTAGATTTTTGAGAAACTAGGAATATGACAAAAAATTACTTTTTTTTGAAAAAAAAAATTTTATTTGAAAAAAAAAATTTTTTTTTGAAAGAATTTTTTTTTTTTTGAAAACAAACTATTTTTTTGAAAAGAAAAATGTTTTCTTCATTTTGACATATTTTAGAAGTTCTTTCTTTTTTCAAAGCAATCGTACTGCTTGAACTGCATAGAGACGAATTGTCACAGCGCAAGTGCCGCGCCGCCGTCTAACGCATAAACATTGGTACGGAACCCATAGAAATGTAAAAAAAAAATATACTTATTGTTAAAATTTCTATACAATATCTGATAATTTGATGTGCATATGTCTAATCATCATTTTTAACCGCCGAATGGCATTTTTTTTTACTTTTTTCATTGGATCTCCGAAACCGCTAGGCCTGCCTTCATGGAAATTTGATCAACTCTTCATCTTGCCAATACAAGTAAAATGTTTTTTGAATTATTCAAATCGGACGCTCCGTTCTCTTAAAAACTGAGTTACCGTTTTCGGCACTTTTTGCCCCGTATCTTCGGAACGGCTAGACCTAACTTCGCCAAAAACTAATCAGCACGTCTCCTTATCAGTGCAAATCGAATGTTTTTTGAATTATTCAAATCGGTTGATCCGTGTTCCCGAAATCGTCGACGAAAATTTGTATCCGCACATACATACACACACATACATACACACACACACACACATACATCCATTTTTTCTAAGGTATGCCAAAATGTTCAGAAACCTCTGAAACGTAAAGATATATAAAAATTTTCATTTTCGATTTTTTTGCGATTACTATAACTTTTACCCTACGGGAAGTTAATAAACAATAAAATTTATAAATTAAATCGTAATCTACGTTTAGTCAAGCTAAGTAATTTAAGTGCAAAACAGTAATACTTTCCTGGTCAAAAAATTTGTGCGTTACCAAATCATCCAGGTCGTTCATGATTCAAGTCTAGTAATTACTAATTTTTAAATTACTAAACTTTTGAAAATTTTAACGGCTTAGATGAGTAATGCTATTTCCTTACTTGCTTCGATCAATTTTACTGCAATTACCAAGTATTTGATGGAATTTTGATTATATATTTATTTTTGTTCACTATAAAATAACATATTTTCACAATGGCAAATTGGCATAGTACTGTTTTGCAAGTATTGCAGGGTAGTTCACTCGAAGCCAAGAAAAAAGAAATTTGAAACCTGTAACAAAAGATTGCCTTTTAACTTTTAGTGTAACTACTTTTAATAACAAACCAAAGAAACCACTAGTAAAAGGAAAATGGTTGGGTTCGATGTGTGATTTGTTCCCATTAGAGTCATGCGTTATTTACTAGTCTCCCAAGGAAGACCAAATACTATATTCGTGAACTTTATTCTTCAAAAGTGGTACCTCCGTGTGTTCTTACCAAATGCCATTTTGTCCGTACTATATGGACAAAATGGTTTTTGTGATTAGTTGCATTTTTCTTCATAAAAATATTATTATTGCTCCCACTGAATTAAAAGTCTCTGTTACGAGTAGTCAATAAATTTAAGGTGAATAAGTGCTATTAGGACTGACTATAATATTAAATAAATATTTATAATTAAAAAACAAAACACCATATTATTTTGCCCGTACTTCCACTATAATTACAATTAGTTTTAACAGAATATATAGCAAGACTTGTGTGTGAAAAAGTTCAATTGCTTCTACGAAATAATTGTTAGTTAACGCATTCCTTAAATACAGAGCGCAATAACCAAAACTTCGATTAATCATATTTATTTTTTCATAAAAATTGTAAAACCAGACAAAATTTAATCTAACTGGATTAAAATTATGAAACTAGTGGTGTATGGCATCGTGCCTTAAGGCAAATTGCTGGAACTTCCCGTACCGTAACGAAATGTTCGAGAAATATTAAATGTTTTCGAATAGATTATTATTAATACTGTAAAATTGTCTAATATTTATAAAAATTATATAAACTGAACTGCAAAATAAAAATATTTATTTAAAGTACACAAGTGTGCTTTAGAAGAAAACTTTAGCAAGAATTGAAATTAAAATCTGAATTATTTTCAATATATAACAAAAAAATGGAAAAAAATATATAATGTTTCTTCAAAAGCGATTGTTTTGCCAATACAAGCACAAAGTTTTTTGAATCATTCAAATCGGATGCTTAACTATCTCAAAAACTGGAATTTTTTGTACATTTAACTCCGTATCTTCGAAGCGGCTGGACCCGCCTTTGCTAAAAACTAATCACCACTTTTCCCCATCATTACGAATTAAATGTTTTTTGGATCATTCTAGTTTGATACTCCGTTCTCTCAAAAACTCGATTTGAATTTTCTGCATCCTTTGCTCCGTATCTCCGTAACGGCTTGACCTGCCTTTGCCAAAAACTAATCAGCACATCTTCCTATCAATAGGGATCGAATGTTTTTTGAACTATGCAAATCGGTTGATTCATGCGCCTGAAATCGTGGACGAAAAAATGCGGACACACAAAGTACACACGCACACACATACACAGATACACACAGACATCCAGTTTTCTGAGGTATGCCAAAATGTTCAGAAACCTTCAAAACGTGCAAAAATGTTCATTTTCGATTTTCGGTCCGTTACTATAACTACTTTACGGAAATTTAAAAAATACTCCTAGTACGTATATCAATTCATAATGCTTTATCTTATCTTTTCTCAGGTATTGTTAACAATCTCTGCTCTGATTGTTTTCATTTAAATTTAAAGAAAAGAAAAATGTACATGAAAAAATGTGTTCTTGAATGCCGGTTCAAACGTAACTACATATGTATTTACTTAAATTATACTTTTTACTTAATTGGATTTCACGTTATAATCACAAATACTTTCGTTTGTCGTCTTTGAGCAGCACTATAAAGATTATTCGAATAACGTACTTCGATAAACTGTTATAGGACGTCGTGAGGGTGGTTAAGTCGCCCCTATTCGATTTGAAATACTTCCTTCTCGGTATAATATAAGAGATCGTTCGAATCCATGATCTTCGATTGGTTTTTGAATTGCAGATTATCACGCCATTCCGATATTTTATATAGGTATACATTTTGGCATGCGCTGCACGAATGTTTTTCTTCGGATTTTCACATTTTCCGCTTTGCGATATGTTATTTGATATCTCAATGGGCGAAGGTGGCCTGAGTTGAATATATATCTATTGGAAAGTATGTAATATTGAAAGTCAAATAATTTACTCTTTCTCGCAGATATTTATTAGTATTTGGGATATATTGTATGCAGAGAAAAAAACTTTTTAAGTGCAAAATGCGAGTTCAATTCAATTTGTTTCGAAATTTCTAAACTCGATCATTTTATTTTTTTATATAGGGTAGTGTGGAGCACAAAAGTCCAATTTGACTTTCAGTAATTATACTGTCTAATCTAAATTAACTATATGATAATACATAACATGTATCAAACAATCGAACTATGTTCAGTAAAGTTCCTAATTAACTCCTAATTATAAACATATTTCTATTGCTATTTTTGCCAAAATTCGTCAAGTGTCCCTTTTTGCCCCATGGGGATAAAAAGGGACAGCTATGAGGCAAATAGATCTAACAAATGTACTTTACCCTGTTTTAGTATTTTTCGCCCTCAACATAGGGTCTACTGTACTACTATTTATTCATCATTCTTTTATAAGAACAAATTCTCTAAATATAATACACGTACTTTAAACATTTAATATTTTTTTTATTATATATTTTTGGGAAAACTTATTTGTCACTTAGTTGAAAAACATTTATACGCATATATTTTGATCTCATTGCATTTATTCATTTGAATCAGGTTTATCTTTTCTATAGTATAGGAGGGGGCAAAAAGGTCCAATTTCAATTTGAACAATTATTTTATGAAAACCAAACCAATTATATCATAATAATTAACACATATCAAAGAAAAAATTATCTGACTATGTTCAGTAAAACTCCCAGCGAATTCATTCTTGTAGTTTTTTTTTTGCTGATTTTTTTTTTTAAATTTGTCATCTGGTCCTTTTTGCCACATAGGTAGGGTAAAATGGGATAACTAGGCGGATCAGATTCTGCCATAAAATTGAACAATGTTATGGCAAGGCTATGTTATGTAGCAGTTTTCATACAAAATTGTAGCAAATACTGTCAAAAACCATGTGGTTGCTGTGCAGTCAGACGTTTTAGATAGAAAACTTAACCTAGAAAACGCAAAAATATCATAAAACGATGTTATATTAACTGGATCTATGTGAAATGGTTTAAAATATGAGTACAGGAAATACATGGCATTTTGACAGTATTTAGTACGATTTTGTATGATAACTGACACGTAACATAACCTTGTCATAACATTATTGGTCTATTTTACGGCAGAATAGTCCCATCAATGTCTTTTTTATAATTTTAAAAGGATTTTACGTAATAATAGCTACATTATTCAACTAATGCAAAATATAAATTTCATAGATACATTTTTGCAGAGATAATATTGTATATAAACTTGATCTGATATTTCATCGGAAATAATCATCAGCAAAGTTGGAATAACTATTTATTTAACTTATCTCTTGTAAAAATAGTTCTTTCAACTTCATTTTCTTTTTTATTATTTTTATGATTTATATCTTTGCTAGGGTAAAGGCTCAGATTGTCCTTTTTACCCCACCCACTTGTAAGCTTGTATGGAGGTTATATAAATAAAAACTGTTGAATCTAACTTAAAAATAACAATACAACTAATAAAATAATTAAATAGCGTATAATTAAAAATTATACTAACTGTAAGGTCTCGTAAACTAAACAACAGTGCTCACGACCAAATTAGCTAACAACGAAAGAAAATACTTATGGATATTGAAACATTGCCGCCATTTATCTCCCGATAGAGACGTCGTAAGAATCAAGGTGATGGCATCAAGTGTTGAAACGTATGAAAATGAATTGAATTATTAATTGTCTTTTTTAACTAATTAAATATGTTTAACTAATTGTAAGTGACGAAAATTATAGTACGCCTCTCTTAATATAATCCGTCGTATTGTTCGTTGCGTAAAGTCACAGATTACTGGAATATTTCCATTACTCAGTTCTCATTTAATAATGTCGACAAATCGTGTCTCCCCTTCGGCAAGTGTAAAAACCTTTCAAAAACACGCGGCGCCTTTTCCATACAGCCGGCTTGATTGGCCCCGCCACGCGCTCGCAATCATAACAAAATCCGTACGGATATTTTATTACGCATTTGCTGAATTTAGTTACGGTATAAATTTTATATTAACCCATTTTGCGTTTTCATTACCATTTTATTGCCGATTCAGTCAATATCAAGAGCAGTTGCAGCGGACAACTACTGCTCTCGTAAAAATGATACTCTATTTATATTAACTCGTGCTCTTCTGCTATACTGTTCCAAGTATAGAGATTTGTAACGATTTACAAACCACTTAATTGTTTTATACATGAAATAGTCTTTAAAATTTTAAAGTTGCTATTGAACTTAAAAATAACACAGGTCAAAATTGGGGGTAAAATGGTACAAAATTGAAAAAAATACGACAAAATTTCTGATCTAGTAATTCTTCTCCATCATAAATAAAATCTTATAAATTCTGTCCTTTCCTGACTCTTTTTGCCTTAAAGAACTATTAAGTTTCAATTAACACGCTGCAGCGATGACGGCTATAGCCGTCCGATCTTAAGCGATATGTAGGCAAACAACGGCCTAATAATTAATAATTAATAATTTAATAATAGTTAATAATTTTCACTTCCAAACATACAACTTACACTTGATTTCATCTGGCAATCATAAACAATTTAAAAAAAAAGTGTGTTTCTAAACACGATCGTCAAATTAAAAGTGTGGGGCAACGTGTTAAATGATCTAATGTTGAGTTTTTTTTTGTATAATTTAGCAGTTTGCAAACATATCTACTCCCCATTGCCCCTGAATAGTCTTACAATTAATAATACTTGCAATTCAATATCTGAAAATATGTTTAAAAATCATTGCTGTATCTACACAAAAAACTTAATAGATCATTTAAGTGAATACTCAATGGTCAGTTAAGATAAAAAGAGCCATGAAACAACAGAAATCATAAGACTTTAAAAATCATGCAGAAAAATTACTTGATCGGAGATTTTTCTTCAACATGTTACATTAAAATTATGAATGTGCACTTATCCCCCGCTTTACCCGAAAGATAGGTTCCACAAAAATTGTGTTACTCAAAAAATTCATATTTATAAGTAAAAACCGTTCTAAACAAAAATTATTATGTAAATTCCCTTTGTGTCAGTTTTTAATATGATGATTTACAAACACGAATCAAACGAAAAATAACTATTAAAATACTTAATATCAAACACAATTGATAAATTATAACAATATTAATTTATTAACTTCCTGTAGGGTAAATGATTGTAATCGTCCAAAAATCGAAATTGAAAATTTTCGCATTTCTCGACGTTTTAAAGGTTTTTGAACATTTTGGCATACCTCGGAAAAAATAGATGTGTGTGTGTATGTATGTATGGATACAATTTTTCGTCCACGTTTTTGGGCGCACGGATCAACCGATCTGAATGGTTCAAAAAACATTCGATTCCTATTGATAGGGAGATGTGCTGATTAGTTTTTGGCAAAGGCAAGTTCAGCAGTTACGGAGATAAAGAGCAAAAAAATAAATTAAATAAAATATGTGAGTAATAAAAATAATACTAGATGATAAAAAATAAACGAAAAGTTATTTGCTCACCTAAAATAAATTTACGCTATCAATTATATATAAACACTGATTGAAAACAAAGGTCAAAAACATTGATGCTTTTTGTTTAGGTATTCCAAACAAACTAGCTTTATACACACATGAAATTTAGCTTTGATCATAAAACGGGGACTTCCCCGTTAAACTTCTGTTTTTATTTTAAAATTGGGTCCAGTTCAGGGTTTGTACAGCTCCTTTTCTGTGGAATTATTTGATGTCTGAATTATAGTTCAATTTAACAAAACTTTCTTCATTCATCGAAACTGTCTCTTGATATATTTATACACCACAGATCAATGTTGCTAAAGGTAGCACTTGACTAATTTAATTATTTTACACAGACAAGTTTTTCTATATTAATGAATTAACATATATTAATTGCAATGTTTTTTCATGCAATATGCATATTTTATGTAAATGTTTATAAAATCTTTATTGAACTCCAAGATTTGGAGTCCAAACGTTTCGATATATTATTCAGCAGATATCATCTTCAGTGCATTATTAATGAAAAAGAAAGAGACAGAATAAGAATATGTTAAGAGTAAAAGCTACTGCACTTTAGCATACATATCTCAATATTAAAGGTAAATGAATAAAACACAGACACACACACACACACATATATATATATATATATATATTAAATTTTTTATATAATTTTGATGTTGAAATATGTGATATTCAGTTTTCAGGGCAATACATCAATTAAAAAATTTGTATGACTTTAAATGGAAAAAATAAAATTGTTTTAAAGTCATACAAATTTTTTAATTGATGTATTGCCCTGAAAACTGAATATCATATATATATATATATATATATATATATATATATATATATATATATTTCAATTTCGTAGCTGGTGCAAATCGGCATGTATGTACATTTATCCATTATTTTTTTCCGATATTCTGCTCTTTCGATCTGCGAGTATTATATAGTATGTAACATATTGTGACTACATAAGGAAATATAGATATATTAAATTCTACCCACTCTAAGCATATTGCTCGTAGCACATTTCGGCAGAACCAAACTCAGTAATCGTCAAAAAAAAATTCATTTACATTTTAAATCAGCTGATCAATTTTTTTTCTCGAAAATATTGGTATAGAAAATGTTTTCAATTAAAAACAGTTCATTTCTAGCACTGCGGTGTGGAATGACAATGGGTAATTTTTCACAATATTCTTTCCTGAAACGAATTGGAGTTTAACTCATCTTACTTACCTGCCCTAGGGCAGTACTACCCATTATATATGTATACAGGGCCGGTGTTGGGGTCCTGAGCGCCCGCATGCAAGATTTGTTCTAGCGCTACCCCCCCCCCCAAATTTCAACTGTTTTAACAGTTCTTCATTAAACATTTGCGTTAGTTTTTTAATTAATTTTTAATCATTCTGGATATGGTACACAAAAATTAGATATAATCTAAAAGCGTATGAAATAAATTGATTCTAAAATTTATTTAGAAAATCGGGGCGATTTGCGGGTTGATCATAATCAAATATTTTTGAATTCTCAATTATTTCTAACGTATGTTTAATATTAATATTTGGGTTTTGAAACATTTAACTTATTCATTGTGGGATTTACTCTATAGAGCAAATCACGTCAAAAGAGCAAAAAAAACTATTAATTCTTAAACATAACACTCGTATTTCATGTTTAAAATTAGTGCAGTAAACGGAGATGAAAAAAGGGTATAACCTCCGAATTTTTTTACTGTGCTCCGAATTGAATGAAATTTTGGAATTAGGTTCATCTTACCCTCAAGTTCAAAAGTGAAAACAATTCGAGTTGCGCCACCACCCCCCGGGGGGATGACACCGCTTTCTCAATTGTGTAATTATATTTTTTTTAAATAACGTCGGAAATCGATAGAAGAACTAATTATAAGAAAAAAATGTCTTCTATAATTTTTCAAAAAAACTAATACTTTTCAAGTTACTGGCCACTAAAGATTCATATATTTTTGGCGTTTTTCTTCGTTTTTTTGCAAATATCTCCTAAAATATACGAAAATTATGTGATGAACAAAATAATGTCTATAAAAATCTTAATAAATCAGTATTACATAAAGTGTTCTAGGAAAAATATTAAGCAAGATTTGAAAGAGCAAAGTCGTTTGTTATTTTGTTCAAGATTTAATTGTCGTATTTAAAGCCATCTAGTGTCGAGGATTTACATTTTATGCATTTCGGTGAAATTGGGTTTTATAGTGCTCAATATAAGCTTTAAAATGAGTGCTGTTACAAGTTTTTTACGTGTAAAATGAGTGTAAAATGAGCGATCATGCAAATAAGAAGCATATCCGAAGTTTTTTTCTTTTAAATCATATGGTTTAATGAGCGCCATTTCCACCAGAATTAAAGTAATTCACATTCCATCTAGAATTCACTTCATTATAGACATTTTGATGGATTCTAGCAGATTCACTACTTTAGTACAAACTATTTTCGGAAAATTCACGATTTTATAAAAACTTTTTTCTCCAAGAAAAATTCGGATATGCTTCTTATTTGCATACATTTACATTTTGCTTTCATTTTTCATATTTGCTTCATAAGCCAAACCTAACCACGCATGTCTTCAACGTTCAAAGTTTATCAGATGTGAAACATTTGCAACAAAAATAAATGTTACAATTCAATTTTTCAGATTGAACACGCCATTTTTTAAATCTTGATTCCCCATTTCCTATTTTCTCTGTTATAATTAGTATATATTTATTTAACAAGTTTCATTTCAACTAAATCAGCTCGCCATTTTTCACCAATAATGCCCAATAAATAATTTAAACCTTCCTAGCTTTGCTTTTACGAGATTGAACACTAATTTCTTTTTCGATTCCACGTTAACTTCAAACGAAGAAAAAAATAAGTACACTAAACAATAAGCAGAACAATAATCTACAAATTTACAGAGTTATTATTTGGTTAATTGTTTCTATTGATATCAGATTGCAAACTGAATATGCTTTTTGTGTCTCATAGTTAAGTTGGATTGTTTATTATAATCTATTAAGTATTCTAGATTTTATATTCAAAAAAATATATAAATAATATATTATAAATTTCATTTCTGAACGTCGTTTTGGCGCCCCCTAAGGCGTGCGCCCGCATTTTTTGCATGCGTTGCATTCAAGGTAGGACCGGCCCTGTATGTATATATATATATATATATATATATAATATATATATTATATATATATATATATATATATATATATATATATATATATATATATATATATATATATATATATATATATATATATATATATGTATAATTATTCAATAGTAAATGCGATGTATTATTATTTAATTAGTTAAAATTTTACAGTTTTAAGGAAAAATATCTATCATCATTTAGATTTTAGAGCGTCAAAAAATTGCTTTAAAATATTTCTGTGTTATTTTCTAAATTATTTGTTTTCATAACTTCTATATGAGCTGCTATAACTTATTCCTACCCGTGAATTTTTAACATTTTGTACTTTTTATTGTAACTAAAAAATTAATTAGGTTTTTTTTGTCTGACACTTTTTCAATTTAGTATCATTAAAGTAATATTCTGTATATAGGTAAACCCCAATTATTACCATTGGCTACACAACTCCAAATTGCTCTTGCAATAAAATATTTGTCAAATGCTTATTTATGTGCAATATTGAATATGATTTTATTTCGATATTCTCATTGCACCCTAATCATATCAAATTCGCTGAAATGACTTTCTCCATTAACAAGGGGATTGCTCATAGCATTACTGAGGGAGACATATATTAATAAATTTCATATTAATTATGAACCAAGTGTTACCAAATTCTCCTTTCCGCTTCGTTAAGGCATGATGTATTTATATTTCTTTTGTATTAGTACATTGTCATAAATTTGTTCGATTTTAGTCTTCACTATAGATGTGATCGATGATATATTTAATTAAATTTAAACATATGTAGGTAAGTTTTCATTATAGAAAACAACATGGTTTCTTTTGTGAATCATACCCAATACTTTATTTCTTATAATTTATTGTAGCCAATAATTCTTAAATATTGCAAATCTTTTCGAATGATAGTCCGATCAATTTACGCATTCTAGATTACAAAACTCCATAATGGGCAGTTAATTGGTAAAATTGGTTAAAATAGAATTATAAATGGAATCTTGTCCTCATCGTACCGGTGCGAGCTAAAAAATTGGAGATTTTCAGCTAAATGGTCATTTTTTAAAACATATTAAAATGCCTATATACTATAAATTGATTAATTATTGGATTATTTTTGGATAAAAATAAATATAGCGTATGCAATTAAAATCATTTATTTGTATATATTTTTTAATCATTCATAAATCAACTAAATTATATATTCACTTTTCGTAAAGTTTATTATAATTAAAAGTTAAAATATTTTCTTTTTTATAGTATATGCAAACTACTTATTGCCAAAGTAATTTATAATCAATAAATAATAATCTTTTTTAAATGTAATATAATTATATTATTTTATAATTTAATTCATTCATAAAGCACAATATTTAAAAATCCGAATAATTATGTAAAATCTCATCTAAAAAAGTACTAATTACAAAAAGTACAAAATTTGCAAAATATCAGTTGATATATTAAAATTAAAATCACCAATATGGTTTCGGCTTGTATTTTTCGATGTTGTGGCTCGATTCAGTTGGCAATCCTTCCATTCGTAGAGATGCTAGGATTTTTGATCCACGATGTGGATCGTCATGCATTCTTCTGAGGTCAGACTTACAGTTCTTTGTCTTGTTCGATTTTTCGAACTGATGCTCCCGGTGTATGGCAATCTCTTTGAGAAAAGCTTCCATTGCATCCATGTTCTCACGTTTTATTGGCGTATTTATATTTGGACAGAGTTTGTCATTGACAGGGAATGTGCAGTTGTTGTTGAGTTTCTTATTCTTCTTTTGTAAAATTTCTTGGGCTCGTGCTGCCCTTCTCCTCTGCTCTTTTCGAATTAATTCCTCGGCGATTCTTGCTTTTTCGGGATCTTCAATAATTTTGCTAAATTCATTCACGTACGGCGATTCCCATTTATTGCGTCCTGGGACATAAACACATCCATTGCCTGTTTTACCAGAGCAATATGGTGAACGCTTAGGCTTTATCCAGCTTCCAACATTCTCTGCCTTTTTTTCGGAACTTCTCGTGCCGCTTGAGGTGGTTCTTCTGATTCACTCTCTTCGCCATCAGATTCAAATCGCGACACTTCGCCACCATTAATTGAACTGGCCGGTTCAGAACAACATTTCAAGTTGTTTTTAATACTAGAAGTAGTCTTAGAATTGACAGATTTCACCGCGTTTGATTCTGCTTGAATTCTATCATCAATATTGTCGTCATACTTAACTGAAGTTGGTGTTGATTTAACATCGAACCCACGACTGCGCAATCGAAATTTTTCTATTTCTCCTTCGATTTCGAAATCATTCGACAGCCCAACATTTGATATAATATCGTATTGAATAGAATCACTGCTCATCGCGCTTATTATTCGATAAATGACAACGAACGGTGAATTTCTGCTAGTTTGACTTATACTTATATGCGCCAAATTTTTCATCAAAAAGCTTTTTATCAAAATAATTTTACTTCAACTGCGAATAGACTGTTAATAATTATGAACGTATTATTTTAAATTTTTATAAAATGCATTAATACTATTAATACAAGATAATTCATTTTGCTAAACAAGATTTCTAAAAAATAAACATTTGAAAGCTAATAGAACCATCATATTAGTGACTTGACAAAACTAGGAAATCGTGATTGTTTTATTTTGTTTGAAAAAGATAAAAAACGTCAAATCAATTATAGCAATAGGACTATATTTAATCAATCGTGTTAATGTTAAAAACAAATGGGTGTACTATTAAAATATTGATAATGTAGGATTGAAAAAATGTCAAAATATAATAGTAAAATATCAAATTTTGATTATAGATAAGTGAAGAATGATGCAAGGCAGATATGGTGAAACGATTTTAAATTTTTTTACATTTTTTGTTATTATTATCACTTGAGTCTAAATTACATCAAAGCTTCTAGTACGTACGCTCTGAGTTTTTGAAGATTATTTACAAAATTCAAATCTCAAAATTCTCGAATATTAGAAGAATATTCGAAACTCTTGATATTTTTGTAACACAAAAAATCTGCGATATCTACGCAGATTGTATATGTACATAAAGTACATATTAGGTTGTCAAATATCTCCCTTCCGCTTTTTTGCTCTTGGTTTATAATACAAAAAGGCGGAAGGGAGATATTTGACAACCTAATATTATTCGAATTGTTATTTTGTAGCATAAAAATGTGAGAAACTAATTATAAGTATCAAGAAGCCTGAAAACTGAATATCGTACTCTGAATAACGTAATATTGCAGATATATACATTTTGATCAGTGAAATTAGGAGCAACATTCGTAAATATGAACGGTTTTCAAACAGTTTTAAAAACTTATTTTTACTTTTTGATTTTTTATCACAGTTGTTTTTAGATTAAGTTTTTACTAATACCAATCTTTCTGCTGGTTATAGAAAGTATATTTCTCGATGAGGAGGTTAACCTTGTTCATAAAGCTAATACATAAATATCTTCAGAAACATTAATTTCTGCATGTATAATTAATGTACCAGCAGCACCAACTGATTTACCCATGAAAAAAATAGAGAAAAATTTGTCTCAAGTAGATTGAAAATTATGAGTTTTTAATTGCAACCTATGTCTTTGGTGAAAATGTGACTATTTTTCGGTTATTGTGTTTAATTTTCATTATTTTTTTTTAACTTCATATAGATACAAAGGTCTTGACTTTGAGAAATTATATTCGTATTGTTAAAAACAAACCAATCATATGCCAACAAACAACTGTTTGACTATGTTCAGTAAAACTCCCAGCTAATTGTAGAAATGTGTTTTTTTTGCTGTCTTTCAAAGATTTGTCGTCGGGTCCTTTTTACCCGATAGGCGGTATAAAATGGGACAGCTTGAGGGCAAACAAATACAATGTCTTATTTTTAATTTAATAAAAACTACATTATTCAAGCAATGCAAAATATAAATGTTATGGGTACATTTTTAGAGATAATTACAGGTTAATCTGATGAATTTTTTTGTAAAATTGCTATTGCTAACTTAATTTACTTTTTTATTTACTATTTTTTATTGTTTGCATCTTTGCTAGAGTTAAGGTTCAGTTGGTCCTTTTTACATCACCAAGATTTTTTTTAGATATTATATAAAATAACGGTTGAATCTAACTTAAAAATAACAATGCATCTTATAAAACAATTAGGTAACGAAAACTATAAAAATATATTTTAGAGTCGTGAATAAAACAACAACTCAAACCAAAAAAGCTAACTACGAAAGAAAATACTTTTGTTACGGATTTTCAAACAATGCCGTTTATTTACCGATGGTAACGTCGAATCAATGTGATTGCTGGATGTACATCTTTTTCACTATACTTTCAAATATTGTTAAAAAATTTCTAGGTATTTTGACTAATTGTTAGTAAATTTTTACCCGCGGACGTTTGAGCCCTGCTCTGCTATATATAATTGGCAGTTTTAAATAAGCGTCGATATATTATTAAAAAATATTAATAAAGTCTTTCTATAATCTTCCTGAGAACAGAATAAATTGATATTAATTACTTTTGGCGCAAGTGTTACCGTATTTCCTTCAAAGCAACCGACACGCGTCAAAATCGAAGTGGGGAGTTATATCACATTATATCGACGGCCGATTGATATTAAAACGATCTCTCGCACAAACTCAACATCGATACCCTGACAGTAAAAATGATTTTATCACTTTAATTAAAATTTAATTTCAATACTGCTAGGGAATATAAGGTGAATAGGGTGA
>NW_020536804.1:0-14701 GCF_003426905.1 Ctenocephalides felis
TTTCAGGCGGCACCCTGAATCATATTGGTAAGCATGGGCTCGGCACACCACAGTTAAAAGCTTGCCGACCCTGGTTTAGAGTATTTGATGAAGTTTTGTATAAAGTATTCAGGAATCAAATACAAAATTAATTCGAATGTAAAAACATTATATTATAATGTAAAGCATACAGTTAAATATTCGTTAAGTTATAAAATGTCATTCTTTCTTTCTATCCAAGATGACAATTTAATAGCAATTGCTTTTGAGATACACCTTTGAAACGATTTAGCTTTGCGAAAAACTTCTATTCCGAAAACATAGAGCCCCTTAATTGCTGATTGCTGTTCATAATAATATATAAATATGCAAAAATATTTTAAATTTTGTATTTAAAAAATGATGGAATATAAGTTATTTACCTACATGACTAATATGAAAACAACTTTAAATATTATGTGAAGTAAGAGAAATTCATTATTTTTGCAGTTGGCTTTAATTATCGGAAGGCGGTTAAGTACTAGACGGCGTTAGAAAGATGAGATCTTTTACTAAAAAAACTTCGACAGTTTTATAATTGGTATTATTGGTAGTATTGGTAATTAACTCAATTTTTGTTGTTCGAAAATACCCTAAATTTGATCTTTTTCTTCGATAAAGACAAAAACATGAGCCAGATGGCTGAAAATGTGAGTAGTAGATGGTATTGATATACGACAGCCTATTACAAAAATTTTTGGTTTTATCGATCCAAATTTCGATCAATTTCCGGAGACTAATTGTCGAAAATGTCGCCAAAATCATAAAACCTAACCGCCATATAAATCGATTTCAACTGCCCAAGATCAAAAGACTGCAGGTAATACGTTTGGCATCATTTTAATAAGGCCGGATACAAAGAGAAGCTTGATGTATGGATGCCATACGAAAACCTCCTAGACCAAATTTCCATCTACGGCGAATTGCTGCAGAATCGAAAGAAAATCGCTCCATTGCTGAAGCGGTTGGTGACTAGTGATAAAAAGTTGAATGAATCCGTCGGCGGAAACGGCGGCCAAACCTGGATTGGGATTTGGGGGGATTGGTAGGCAATTATCTACTGTGAACTGCTCTTCATGGAACAACTCTTCAGTCGAACTGCACGGTCAACAATTGAACCGTCTGGAGGAAGAAATCACCCTTTAGAAGCGGCCAGCTTAGACTGACAGAAGAGAAACTGTGTTCCATCAGGACAACGACAGGCCAGAACAAATCGATAGTGACCCGCCAAAAGCGGTATAAGCTTGGTTGGGAGGCTTCTAAGCACCTTATAGTCTGAATTGCACCAAGCTATTATCAACTGTTCATGTTCATGACGAACAGTAGTATTAGTGAAAATTCCCTTCAACAGAAACTTGTGGAAATCGGCTGTCTCAGTTATTGGCATAAATGGGATCATTCTTACTATGATAATTAAAACCTTCAATTTGAAGCAAAAATAATAGTTCACTTTTTACTTCCCCTAATATAAATATGATAAATAGGTAAGATTTCTACTGGCAGCTTTAATGTTACATGCAAATTATATAGTATTCATTTCTGTACTATTATTATATTTCATACTTGTTTTATAATACATATATGTATAAATTTATAACAAAATCCAAAACTATGAAAGCAAAGCCTGACGGCGTTGTCAGACAAGCGTTAGATCTGTGATTAAAACGAATGTGATGATATATACAACAAGCATCACTAATATAAACGTACGTCACCATGTGTTCATTGATTATTTATATATAAAGTAAGATCATGTTTACATTTTTCATGAATAGAAGAATATATCAATGTTGCGAATTTTATAATATAACGGAAGGAAATATTGTCGCATGAATACTTTATTGTACCGTAATTTAATTGACCTGCTCGCGTTCGCTCGTATATGATAGGAGCTCGAATAATGATATAATATTATACACATAATACATATAATATCATGCATACAAAAATACATAAAATGAATATTGGTATTGAAATGATTTAGTATTGAAGCACTTTATAATATGAATAGATAAAACACTTGAGCAAACCAGAAGACTAAACACTAATATATTAAACAAAATTCAGACTATAGTAGACACTAAAAAAAACCAAATTATGATATTCGGGAGCACTAATTTGGGATATGCGAAGCAGGAAAAATATAATTAAATATAATTATTGTAGAACGAAGTTCTGGAAATAATTTTAAACAAATTTATGAATTCAATAACCAAGTATAACAACTTTATTTTTGCAATGCACTACGAAATAAATTGCTAACTTTAAAAACACTACACAATAATAATGGGAACCAAACTTAGTCAAAATATCAAATTTAATCAACCTTTGATTAAAATCATCAGCTAATATGTATTAAATCATTTTCTGAATTACATTGATATGCACATATATACTTCGATTCTTTCGCATGTCATTATTATTGAGTAATTTTTTTCCAAAAATAAATAATTATATAAATGTACAAAATTCTAAAAATGATTGATTAAAAAATATATCGATGTCATGACTCGTTTATATTCAGTAAAAACTAACTATTATTAAATCTTATTTATTCTATAATATATATATTCATTATTATTTAATGTAAAATTCAAGAAAAAACACAAGAAAAGCACAATGATACAATTTCCGTTTTACAGTAGTTGATTTTTGAATATATTTAAAAAATGCATAAATCAGCTCATTTTAATACAAATTGGAAAGTTTATAAGTCAGTTTTGAGTTTTAACTAAAACAAAAACTTTATTTGTAATAACACTACAAAAACTCGAAGCATTTTAATGTCTACGATATTTATAACTTAAATAGAACTGTACAAGTAAACTTTTAGAGATAATGATAACTATAGTTAAATAAACCACCTATAATTTCTTTAATTGGATATAAAAACTTCATTGGCAATACCATTGCAAAGTAAAAGGAATCAATAAAATATAGAGATTCTGGCAAATGAAATGTATAGGCGTCTCCACCAGAGTGCATAAAAATGCAGAACTGATCTAATTTTCACATCTTCGATATTTAAATAATTGAGAAATTATTTTAAATTAATTGCGTTATCGGTCATAAACACCAGCATAAAATATAAATAAAAATGTATTATTATTTTTTAAATTCAAAATATAATTTCAAATTATAAAAAGCAATTCATATGAATCTAAAAATGATAATTAGAAAATATCTTAGGTTATTGATTTAATACTTGCAATCATAATTAATTATATAACTGTTCCAGTCTAAATTAGAAAAGGACCCTCAAATACGATGAAAACTGTTCCTCTCGAGGTATCAAAATTTCATTTAAGTCAAAAATTCATATCCGATTATACTTCGTCGATTTTAAATTTCAATCGTGCAGTATTTACAAAAAATAGATAGGAGTTTTTAGCAATAACTACGAAAAAGTGCAATAAAGGCTATTTAATCCATTTCATAGGTTTGCACTAATGAAATTTCCTGCAATCAAATTGAAGCGGAAATTTCAACAAATAAACGCGTTTGCAGAGTTTCTGTGATTTAAATAATAGTCCATACAATTCGATATTCACTAATACATAAATACTGATTAAATTGTTACATTGTAGTATGAACTACATTTCATTTACATTTTAAAATAGAATATTAAAACAATACTTATTCAGAGCTCCAAATTTCTCAAAATACACTATTATTAGATCAAAACTCACTAACTAAGTCTACAGTTTGCGATCTAAAAAGAATAACGGGCCGATTCTATCTACAACAAACCAATGTTATGGAAAGGCTATGTTACGCTCCAACTTGCATATTATGCTACTGAATCATACTGAATACAGTCAAAGTGTCATGTATTTGCTGTACATTCAGGTGTTTTACATAAAAACTGCAACGTCACTTGCATGTTATGAAGCTGGGTCAGAAAGACCCTGTTATCTAAGATCGTTTTTTGACAATTGTGCGGTTTCTGGGTTAGGTTTTTTATCTGACAACCTGAGCAAAAAGCCTGACTGCACAGGAACTACATAGCTTTCGTTAATATTTAGAACGAATCAGTATTAATAGTTCTTCATAACATAGCCTCGTCATAACATTTGTCTGTTATGCGGCAGAATCGGTCCATAAGTCTTCAAACTTTCCTACCATTCTCGATAGTTATTTCTAAAGTTGTTATTTTAACATTCTTTCGACGTATATCCGAAACGATAGGGCATAGAAAAACCAACAGACTTTCTGCATTGAACATATTCATTAAATGGTTGTTGAACCAATCTTTACCGATTTCTCTGCTCATAGCCCATGTTTCGACAAATGTTAAAACCTGTAATTGATGAATTCTCAAGACGCAAACCTATTTTTTCTTTGCTTATCGTTTTACAAGAGGCAAATACAGTATAGAAACAAACATTTAATATACATATACCTATTGCGATTTTGCCATATATAAAGAATTCTATTTTTGCACATAGATCATTATCAAACGAATACCATCCCTAGCCCTGTAATAGGGTGAGAGGTCACAAAAAGTATATAAATTTACATAATGGAATCGAATAATCAAATTTATTTCTCAGGTTATGTTAAAATAGCGTGCCCACTGACCATACATCTAATGGGCCCTGCCCTCTAAATGTCTGGCGAACTATAGGCAATATTCTTGGAAGAAACAATAAACCAGTATCGATCGCCTAAAGTATAGTATCACACCAAATAAAGGTATATGCTGATTAAAGTAGTTATTCTTTCATTTTAGACACAGACAAAAATAAATTAAAAGTAACAAAACTGAGTTTGGTTTATTATAGTATAAGAAAAAGCAACTCTTTCAAAAATAATCAAACCTCAATACTCTATATTTTACTGGAACCAGTTCTAAATCAATAGGTGATAAAAAAAAACAAATAATATACTGTATATGGTAAGTATCAGACACGATTTATATTTGTTCAACAAGATAAAATAAAATCAAGCAAATGCAATTGGCTTAATATACTGTCTTAAATAAAAGCTTAGAGAACTTGATATTAAACGTCTACCAAACAACTTTCAATTGATCCAAGAGATTTTGGAAGAAGGAGTACGGAAGCAATTATGATTATGAATATTTTTTTATGCCTATACCAAAATTTTATATTAAAATGCCAACATGAAAAACTTATCTTATTGAAAACTAAAATATATTCAAAGAAAGTATATATATAAATTAGGGTGGTTCTTATTATGGACATTTTCAAATTTGCTTGCTCCCAAGGGCTCAAATGGTTCCAAATTGATAAAAAATAATTCTCTGAAAGTTTTAGCTTTAAATATTATCTTTTAGATAGAGCGCAATTCAATCAAAGTTTTGCATGGAAATAGCATGCAAAAATTTTCAAAAATTTTGCAGAGCGTCGAATTTTCAATAAAAAATGACACGAATTTCCACTTTTAATTCATTTGTCGCTAAGCAATACTTAATTTTTTTTTTTAATTTTCAAAATTTTTTCTATGCTATTTCCATACGAAGTTTGATTAAATTTGTTACCATTTTTTTTTATAACTATTTCATAGAAATTAAATTTTTATGGTAATAGATTACAGCATAGAAAATAAAGCCTAAAAACAGTTTAAAACAAATAACTAATCCTGTTTTTGACAGGAAATTGAATTGAAAATATACTGTTTTATATTCGGGCTCTTGCATATAACTCGAACATCAGGTTTGATCAAAGTTCCAAAACTACAAAACAAGTGCAACAGCGGTATTTAACATAAGCATTTGTAATATTGTCGTGGGATTTAATTTATATTTTAATATTTCAAATGTATACTAACGATTTCAATTTTATATACGCGTATTGCAAAAATTGGAAGGTTAACACATAGTAATTATTTTAGATGTTCAAAGTTAACTTAAACAAAATAGATCATCTTCGACATTTATTTTTACACTGATCATTGAACAAATAAATATGATCTATAAATTATATAATAAATCTATTTTGTGTTGGATTTACAATGCATTTGCACAATTTACAGCGAATTTTCAATTGTCGTCTAACATCATTTAAATTAGAATATAGAGTAAGTTTTTTTTATATCAAAGTGAAAATCGTCCTAACCTAAAATTAAGGCAGATCATTAGAAAGTCAATATAAAAACAGATTTTTAGACATAAATAAGCGTTATTACTTAATTTCATTATTTATTTTTAAAAAATCTAGGAACCTTCCGAATACATAAAATACAAATCACATGAGTGTCGATTGACTTTTCCCCTAATAACTTTATACATACAAACTTGCATAAATAAATAACGCCATACTATGTAATGCACCTATTTTTAAGGCATTAACATTTTTTAGAATACTGCAAATAAAAAACTAAAAAAAATATTTGAGATTACTTAACTCAAAAATATTTGTCATTAAAACTAGTCAATATTCCACACCCTAAATTTATTTGCATTTTTTGAAAGCTTCGTGTTTATCACTTTCAGAACTAAAGTAGGTCAATTGAAAGCATCAAATGGGTCACAAGTTGACTTTCGGGTTATAGGTTGCCGATTATAAGACCACTATATAAATTTTTAGTAATTGATGTTAAAGTATGTGAGACTAAATCTACAGGGCAAAAAATACATACAGAAACAAACATTAATTTTTTCTAAGGTAGGGGAAAGTCCCCTAGTGGCGGACACCCAAGGTTATTTATTAATAAATCAAAATATATTTTACGAAATGTTTATTAAATTATGATTTATGTTAGATAACAAAGTTAAAAATCAAACTAATTTAACAAAATCGCAATCTTTGCTAAAAAGTAATTAATACTATCAATCTAACTTTAGTGTCAGAAAATATGATTTTAAACAGTGGCACCTAATACCAGACATTTCAAAATAACCTGCATTGATCACATATGTAGCCATCTCCACACTTTGGAATGTTTGCACGTGTGTCTTTGACGAATATTCTTAAATATTGCAAAAAATCACTATTTATCCACCCTTTTGGCTGGGCCACACCGATGCTCTCAGCTGGAGCATTCATCATAAGATTTTCATTCTTTGACTAGGAAATACGAAGAATGGGGGTATGTAGTGACCGTTAGCACTCATACAAAACAAAATTAAATAATTGGAATTAATTACGTAAAATCTCACAAAAAATATCAATATGTTTACTGCCTGGCACTAAAGGACGACTTAGTGTCCGGTGCTAAGGGACAGACATTTTCGTTCATTTGGTGGCACCTACTAAAACTGGTTGAAATATCTAATAATATTCTACCATTTTACGAATAATAATCAATTACAACTTTTATCTTTGCATACCACTTAAATGTAAATAACGCCGTGATTTTGCGAATAAAGCCGTGGCCGTGTGCGTTACAGGCGAGGCTTGTCCGGTGCTTGGTGCCGTTCGGCGTTATGGGACTTTCCCCTATGCCAAAATGTTCAGAAAAACGTAAAAGAATGCATAAATTTTTATTTTAGATTATTTTTGCTATTGCTGTAACCCTAAGGGATGTTAATAATAGCTATCCAAAAAACGTTAAGGTTTGACGTCAAGCAAAAGGTTTTTTTTGAATGAAGCAATTCGGATAATTCGTTCTCTTAAAAACTGCAATTTTTTGCACATCTAGCTCCGTATCTCCAAAACAACTGGACCTGTCTTTGCCTAAAACTAATCACCACTTTTCCCCATCATTACGAATTGAATGTTTTTTGAATGATTCGAATAGGTCCTTCTGCGCTCCCGAAATTGTGGACAAAAAATTGTATCCATGCATGTATACACACACATCAATTTTTTCTAAGATATGTCAAGATGTTCGGAAATCTTTGAAACTAAAGACATGCAAAAATTCCCAATTTTAATTTTTGGACGATTTCTGTTAGTTTCCCTACGGAAAGTCAATTATAATATAATATATATTTCCTTGTACATCAGTGCAACTGCCCTCGGTAATCCAATTTCTTTTATGATAACCTTTTATTCGTTTTCCGAAATGTTTGTTGTTGTCAGATACAATTCGCGAGCGCAGCTTCAGCAGGAGACAAACGATTATTTTAATCAAAGCGCGAATATCAAAAGCGGCGCACAAAACAGGATGAACAAAAACGTTAAATTGATAACGACTACGCGTTCGCAGTTCGCACACGAATATAAATGACACAGGTCATGATTCATGATTCATACGTGCGCACGACAATAATATCAAACACAAATCATATAGAATACTACATATAGAATACATATGGATACATATGGATACATTTGTAGAATTGCACTTTGTAGATTAGGTATTTAACTACATGCCGCTATGCAATCTATTATTGCGTAAATTATTGCTAGTGGTGCATAATGGCATCGCAAATTGTTGAAACTTTCCGTAACAAAAATTAAAATTTTAAAAAAAGTTTTAATGCTTTTTGAAAATTACAAAAATTAAAAATTTGAGAATTTTGAAATTTTTGAAAAAAATTGACTATTTTGAGAAACTTTAGTTTATTTATATTGTGATTTTTTTGAAGCAACCGCGTTAGTGTTGTATAGATAAATAATCGGAGCGCGTAAGCGCAGTGTCGCAGTCTAACGGATGAATATTGGTTATTTCATTGGAACCCATAAAAACGCAAATAAAATTTATAATTAAAATCGCTATGAAATATCTAATTATTTGGATGTGCGTACGTCTAATTATCATTTTTAACCGCCAAATAGTCTAGTCATTTAGTAGTTTTATTCTAAAAGTTTTCGTAGAGTTTTGAAAATTGGTGATTTTATAGATTGTGACGTGATCTTTACGAATTTGAGTTTTGAAATCTCGAATTTTTGCTGTTCCCGCCGCCATATTGGAAAAATTGTGTCAAAAAGTTTTTCACGATATCTCCTTTTCTACTTCTTTTACATGTTACGGTAAAAGAACTATATACAAAATTAAACTAGACAAAATTTTTAACTTCCCGTTGGGCAAGTTATAGTAATCGCAAAAAAATTGAAAATGAAAATTTTTACATATCTTTACGTTTCAAGGGTTTCTGAACATTTTGGCATATCTTAGAGAAAATGGATGTATGTGTGTGTGTGTGTGTGTGTATGTGTGTGTGTTCGGATACAAATTTTCGTCGACGATTTCGGGAACACGGATGAAGCGATTTAAATCATTCGAAAAACATTCGATTCGTATTGATAAGGAGACGTGCTGATTAGTTTTTGGCGAAGGCAAGTGTAGCCGATCCGAAGATATGGGGCAAAAAGTGCCAAAAACGGTAACCTAGTTTTTAAGAGAACGGAGCGTCCGATTTGAATAATTCAAAAAACATTTTACTTGTATCAACAAGATGAAGAACTGATCAAATTTGCATGAAGGCAGGTTTAGCGGTTTTGGAGATCTAGTAAAGAAAGTAAAAAAAAAGCCATTTGGCGGTCAAAAATGATCATTAGACATATGCACATCAAATTATCAGATATTTTATAGAGATTTTAAAAATAAGTATAAATTTTGTTTACATTCCTATGGGTTCCATACCAATGTTTATCCGTTAGACGGCAACGCGGCGCTTACGCGCTTCGATATTTCGTCTCTATGCAGTTAAAGCAGTACGATTGCTTTGAAAAATGGTTCTGAATTTCTAAAATATTTCAAAATAAATTTTTCTTCACAAATTCTTTTTTTTTTTCAAAAAAAGTAAATTTTTGTCAAAAATTTATAGTTTCTCAAAAATCTAGTTTTTTCAGAGTAATTTTTCTTTCAAAAATGTTAATCTTTTTAAAAAAAATAATTTTTGGTACGGGAAGTACCAGCAATTTGCCTTAAGGCACGATGCCATGCGCCTCACTAGTCTATAATTTATTCAATATCATTTTTTTGTAAAATCAATAGTTTTAGCGTACGTGCGATGGGTTATTAGTTAATCGTCTTCAGGAACGATCGAAATGTCAGAGGTCACACTTCCTTCCATATTATCCGCCATGGGATTATCGTTGTCATTGCAAAGTTGGCCGAAAAGGCTATCTGTGTCTCCCTCTCCATCACTATCTTGTGATGGAATTTGTGCATTACAGGTTCCACTACAATTCGTGCAAATATTGGAGCATTTCCATCTAGCTTTTCTGCATCCACAGGCTTTCTGACATCCCATTTTGCATTTACAAGAAGTTAGATTCAACAAGATGTCCAGAGCTGGGGCCTCTAGTGTGGTCATAGGAATCAGAGACCATTCTTGCTTCTTTTCCATCCCCATTATTCTGCATTCATCTCATTCCCATACCACAGCCAAACTTAAGTATCACCAATTGGTGATAGGTTCGAAATGAATGTTGTCGTGGCTGTTGCTCGCATTGGTGGTATTGATGCAATATTAAATTTAATTTTGTATGCTGATTTTGTACAGCACGCATATCTAAAGATGTTTGTAGACCTTTCTTTAAGGTATTCTTATCACAACATCCGTACAGTTTAAGAAGGAAGCTTTCTCCAGCTCTGGCAATGATCTCTGGATCAGCATTTAGATTTTTGAATATATGGATAACATCATCTTGATTTTTGCGTAGTGCATTGAAATATTTTAATTTACATTGATTAAAAATTGCTAAAGTTGTATCGCGGCTGCTATTTCACAATTTCAAAAAAAAAAACCCATAAGTAGAAATATTTTTTGGCGAGACAATGATCCCAGCTGTACCACAAAAAATGCAAATGAAAATTTTTATACATCTTTACGTTCCAAAAATTTCTGAACATTTTCGCATAGTATATGGCAAAAAAGATGTATGTGCGTATGTATGTGCGGATAAAGTTTTTCGTCGACGATTTCGAGAACACGGATCAACCGATTTGAATGATTCAAAAACATTCGATTCATAAGAAGACGTGCTGATTAGTTTTTGACAAAGGTAGATCCAGACGATCCAAAGATACGAGACAAAAAGTGACAAAAATGGCAAGACAATTTTTGAGAGAACGGAGCGTCCGATTTATCATATATTCATTCATTTTTGAATATTTCCTGTTAGGGACGTCGCAAGAATTAAGGTCGTGTCTGGTAACATATCTTTTGCCTTCTACTTTAAAATAGTATCACTAAATAATTCTATACTTTCAGATAATGCTGGTATACCTTTTTTACCCGCGGACCTTGGAGCTACTGAATATTTCAAATAATTAATACATATAGAAATTAAGATCTTGAACTATAAGAAGATGCGAATAACTATCTACAGATATCGCGAATGCATGATTTTAAAGCAAATCACATCATTTTTCTAACTGGCATGATGATTATTATATTGCATTTATAAATTGAGATGTAATCGACAAACAAATGCTCTCCGATAAAGCAGTGAGGGCTAGATTATTGAACCAAAACTTTTTTTTAGAAACACTACTTACATCGCTATTTGATAGAAACTGGAATGTTTATATAAACATATTGTAAAAGACAAAATATGTCGATAATAAAACTTATATTAAATAAAACCTTTCATTATCTGGTTACTGGAATCATTGGTTGGTCATTGGTCATCATGGATTGCACGGAAAGAACTTCTGAGCTTTTGAAAGATAACCGCGTTATACGAGTACTCGTTATAGAAGGGCAGTCGCAATTTCATCTTTGCGTTATATGGAAACCACGTAACCGAAGTACCTTGTTATAAAAGAATTCGAAAAAGAATACTAAATTTCCCTCAACACAGTCATATCTGCAACTTTGCTACCTGTACAATTTTATAGCATTTTCCAAACATAGGTAAAAGAGAAGTAAGTAAATGAATTTAAAATTCAATTCAATCCAATTTGACATACGCTGCTTGCACACGAAGCAAAACGACATCGCGAACATCTGCTTGGAAATTTTATTACATGCATAAAAACGAGAAATTCCGATTCGAATAAAACATTAGGAAAATATAAAATCACAGAAATCGATGATGGAAAACTCAGTGATTGTTACCGAGGCTGCTGAATGTAAACAGGTGTAAAGTTATTGCTTTTAACCGCATGTGATAAAACAAAGGAACTTCATAAAAATCTACCTGTGTTTGAAATGCAGGGAATAAACATTACGTGTAATTAAAACGTGCGGTCCAATTAAAAAGCGCTTTGAAAGTAATTCTATTCTAACTTGGTAACGAATGAAAAACTTGAAAATGAAAAACTTGAAAGAGTGATATAGAGGGCTTTAAAAGAGTTGTATATAAAGACAGTAAAAAATAATTAAATATCCAAGTTTATGTATTTTATCACTTAATTGATGATAAATATGAAATCATATACTAGTAACTCAAAAAAAAATTAAAAGTTTCTCTAAAAACAAGTTTTCAAATTGATTGTAAGGTTCACACGAGATTGAAGTAAAACTTATTTGCTAAATAAATGCATTATATAACAATTTTGAATAGTGTTTATTAGTAATATGGTAACAGTCGTGATGCACACCATTTATTACACATTTATTAGTGTCAACCATTATACACATTTATATAATGATAAATTATAAATTATATATTTATTATGTATAATATTTAAAAACAATAATGTAATTAAAGTCATACTTCAAATATGACATGATCGATTTGTCATTGTAATTAGCATTTAGAAACGAACCTTCATTAGAGAAATAAAGTAGTTGCTGATTAATAAATTCTATAATATTATAACAAATATTGTTTTCGTAACTTCAGTCATCATGTAATTCTGTTGAAGAACTTCATGTAATTGAAATTAACATACAATCATTGACTGCTTGTATTTTTTTTACTTTTCCGCTGGCGATTTAATTTCATTCTTTGAGCAGCTGTAATATCTGTCTTGCCTAAAAATATTTTTCATTTTAATAACTTCAAACATTTATAGAAACTACGAATAATATAGAAATTATTTCTAAGGAACAGGGTAAAATATTCTTCTGATTCAGGCATTTTTCATTAAATCAAGATTTGTACTACGATGTAACTTTAAAATGTTTATTTATCTATGCCGATTTCCTTGTTGATATCGGTACGCATAAAACGTTGACGCCGGTGCGCATACAACGACAGATCTCTATTCACATACGCGACGACTAATCACAATCGAACCGTATAGAAATGATATGATTGAGAGCGAATGACGAATCATTGGCACTCGACTCTTATCTTATCTTATCTGCCGTGACGCACTTCCGTTGCATTTGTAAGGATTTACAACCTAGTTGCGCCTAAAAAAGTTTTACTTTAATAATTTTTTTCATTATTGTTATATGGACCGTAAAGATAGCAGATCAAAATATCTAAATTGATATAAAAAAATTCAAATGTGATGTTAAACAAGAAATGGCTATTAAAGTTTTAAAGGATAAATATTGCGGAGAGTAAGAAACAAATCTGTGGGTCATCATTCTAAAGCCAAACTGAATTTAAGCCGTATTGTAAAAAGTATAACAATTGTAAGGAAAAAATATGCAGATGATAGATAATTCAAGAAGTGGTGCATGGCACCGGTGATCCAAATTGCAGAAATTTCACGTACTGCAATTTTAATTTTTTGAAAGCTATACAATTTTTTGAAAACCTTAAAAACTATATTTTTGAGAATTTTTAAATTTTTGAAAAAAAATAATTAAAAAAAAATTGTTTTGTTCCATATGAAATTTTTTAAAAATATTGATTCTTTTTTTCCAAATTAAGCGCGCTATTTTGCTGTTTCAGATATTTATGAAAATTCAAAAATCTCTAAACTAAGCAGCACCCCACCAATAGTTATCGAATGTTATATGAATCATTGAGATCGGTTGATCCGTGTTCTCGAAGTTCTCGACGAAAAAATTGTATCCGCACATGTGCGTGTGGGTATAAGTTATACCCACCGTATACCGTATACCCACATACACACACACACATACATCCATTTTTGCTAAGATATGCTAAATAAAAGTAAATTTATAAAATATTTCGTTCTGCTTTTTTTTCAAAAGTTAAAAATTGGAGAAAATAGAAGAAATGGAAAATTATATTACATTATTATTATTATTGTTATTAATAAAAATTCAATATATAATATATATATCATTTGTGGTAGATGGTCTAAGTTAAATGAAACGGAAATACATTTATTGTTGCCGACACAACCTGGATCAATCGACGAAAGATTTGTTGTTTTATATATCTAATTATCAATCAATCATTATTGATTTTGTCTTATAACTATATCACACGGCACAAATTGGTTGTCATTTTCATTTGTGCAGAAACCCTAAAAGAAGCTCTTCAATGAGGCTGCATATAATAGATATCGATAATTAGAAACTAAGACAATAGAGATCATTTTCAATGACTCAGGACAGTGCTTTGGTGATGGCTTTATGTTAGACTCGAGACGACTAACGATGCTATCACCCTGAATTTATAAGTGGCGCAATTTTCTTGCGACTTTAAAGTTTCTTCAGATAATTAGATATCACTAATTAATTCATTTATGAAAAATAATGCGTTTGTAATTACTGATATAATGATAACTAATATTATAAAATTTAAACTCAATTAACATTTACATTGAGTCTGCTCAAATTCCAAAATTGGTCAAGAGAGATAAACTAACCCAAAAGTAAATAAAATATTAAAATTTGGATATATACATATAAAGCTTGTACATGGATAAAATATTAAATTAGAGAATATACATTGAGCCCGAGAGTATGATAACATAGGTAACCATCAGTCATAAAAACTATTAGAAT
>NW_020536805.1:0-24414 GCF_003426905.1 Ctenocephalides felis
GAGGTGGGTGTAAGTGTAAAAAATGATCCTTTGAAGCCCTAGGAAATGTATCAATTATCTGATAGTTTTTTTCGACGTTGAACATATTTCAAAGTAACTAGCAGCCCATTCGTCGAAATAAAAAAGGTATAAAGTATAAAAACTTTTATTTATACGTTTCGACACAAGATGCGTGTCATCACTCAGCAACTACAACAATTTGAAAATTTTATTAACTAATATAAACACAAATATAGATTAATTATAACATAGAGAAACATTATACACCCACAGGACAAAAACACTCAAAAAACTTTATTTTAAAAAATTAAACTAATAACATATTAGAAAAAAACATTTTTTTAGAAAAAAATATGAATAACTAAAAGATTTGAGAACTAATTTGACTAAAAGTTATGAAATTTAACATTGTGGAGCAAGGAACACGCCCATACCGAGCACCATACTCGACTGTAATATTTCACTAGGTGTATTGATGGGAAGGGACGTATCAAGGACAAATGCACAAACATTCAATCACACATTCAAAAATCCAAACCAATTCAAAACGATGTTTTCAGATCATATGCTCAATCTCAATCACACTTTTAACACTTCACATCCTGTTATTCTTTATATCGAAAAAATAGTGACCTTAGAAAATTTGCTGAATCCTTTTTTAATTCATTAAATTTCTCTTGTCTCTTAAATTCTTACATGATAGTTACCAGCTAGTTATTGATTTTATTAAAAAAAAACAAAAATAATTTGCTATCTCCTTTATATTATTTTTTACAATTTTGTTTTTTCTTGTTCAAACTTTTACATGTTTTGCATTTTGCTTTTGATCAAATTCATTTCAAGCACTCGTGTTCGATGCGTCCGTGCTTCGTGAATTTGTCCTTGATACGAACCCTCCCATCAATACGCCTAGTGAAATATTACAGTCGAGTATGGTGCTCGGTTTGGGCGTGTTCCTTGCTTAACAATGTTAAATTTCATAACTTTTAGTCAAATTAGTTTTCAAATCTTTTAGTTATTCATATTTTTTTCTAAAAAAATGTTTTTTTCTAATATGTTATCAGTTTAATTTTTCAAAATAAAGTTTTTTTGAGTGTTTTTGTCCGGTGGTGTGTATAATGTTTCTCTATGTTATAATTAAACTATATTTGTGTTTATATTAGTTAATAAAATTTTCAAATTGTTGTAGTTGCTGAATGATGACACGCATCTTGTGTCGAAACGTATAAATAAAAGTTTTTATACTTTATACCTTTTTTATTTCGACGAATGGGCTGCTAGTTACTTTGAAATACGTTTCAACGTCGAAAAAACTATCAAGATACATTTCCTAGGCCTTCAAAGGATCATTTTTTACACTTACACCCACCTCCGTTTTTTGGACCTCAGTTTTTTCCTGTTCATCATTATGGTTCTTCGCATCGGTATGGATTTCCGATTCACCCTTTCGGCTTTCATCCACGGAATTTTGTTCAAGATCATCTTCCTCCGCCTTCGGTTCAAATTACTCTGGGCCTGCTGTTCCTGCTCCATCTATTGATCAGCTGTCCTTCTTTAACTTGTTGAGTTACATTATGGATACCACACCAGGGTAAAACTCTCCACATTTTCTTCTTTAAATTTAAAATTGATCAAAGCTATCATTAAACAAATTTTCTTTTACGTTGCCGAAAATACAAATTGATTCCTAAGTTTTTTGACACTAAATCAATACTTTTTAAGTTTAATCATTTAACATCTCCTTCCTTTAACAAAAAGTTGTGTAACATTAGTTTTGAAGCTATGTCACTTGAAATAAAAATAGTTTTTCCTACATTTCTTCTATCAAATCTAAAATTGAAAATTTAAAAAATGTTTTAACCTCTATTTTAGAACCTCTTATTTTAGAAAATTTTCTAGAATTTGAGAATTTAAATATGACAGAATTTCTACAAAATTAAAATTGGCTCACATGAAAAAATTTGATAAGCTTTTGGATAATTTTAATAAATCTAATGTACCGTTGATAAGTGAAAATTTAATAGATAAATGGCTTAAAAACTATTCTAACACTCCTATCCCCCCAAACTTGAAGTACATTTTTGCCCTTGGTCCTAAATTTTCTCTTCCGCCTCTCAAATCAAATTTTAATTTTATAAAGGTACTTAGTAATTTGGAGTTTGTTTTAAAAAAATTGAACAACCCAGATAAAGAAACAAAATTTAGATCCTTGTGTTTGTAACAAACTTTATATCCTTCATCAAAAATAAAAATAATCAAAATGTAGTTCCCCTTCCTTTACAGCTAGAAATTGTTAGAGATTTAAAATTTTGCAAAAAGTTTTTGAGGGATAATCCAGATATCTTAGTTACCAGAGCTGATAAGGGCAACCTAACTGGTTTTGGATAGGTCGGATTATTTTTCAAAAACTTACGATTTATTAAACAACGAAACTTTTTATAACCTTTAACTAACGACCCCACCGATCATTTAAACAGACAAACGCACAAACTCATTGGCAATTTAATCACAAAAAAACAAATCTCCAAATCATTAGGTTTTTCTTTAAAAGTCTTTCATCCCAGTTTTCCCAAGTTGTATTGTCTTCCTAAAGTTCACAAACCTAATTTACCTCTCAGACCTATAGTTTCCGACTTGAATTCCCCCTTAAGTAAACTCTCCAAACATATAAGCTTCATTCTCTCTAAGGTTTCTGTTTTATCAAAATTTAATGTTTCCAATTCTTTTGATTTAGTTAAAAATTTAAATAATTTTACAATTTCTTCCAATTCTTCCTTTGTTAGTTTTGATGTCATTTCCCTTTTCACGAATATTCCTTGGGATTTGGCTTTAGAAGCTGTTTCTGCCCGTTGGAACGATATCCAACCACACACTTCGATTGACTTGGTTTGGTTGAAGACGATTTTAAATTTCATTTTTGTTAACACTTACTTTTGTTTTGATGATCAATTTTATTCGCAGATTTTTGGTTTACCCATGGGGTCTAGTATTAGCCCCCCTGTGGCTGATTTAACACTACAAATTTTAGAAAATTTTGTTTTATCTAATCTTTCTGTTCCACCTCACCTTTATTATAGATATGTTGATGACGTTCTTTTGTGCCTTGACGATTCTCAGATTGTAGACACATTAGACTCTTTTAATTCTTTTAATAAACATTTGCAGTTCATCTGTGAGATTGAGTCGGATGACTCTATTAGTTTTTTAGACCTAAGAATTACTAAAAATAAAGTAAACAATTCTGTCCTGACTGATTGGTATCAGAAACCAACGTGGTCAGGAAGATATTTAAATTTTTTGTCTTTTCATTCGCGTTCCATTAAAATTTCTGTCATTATCTCGCTTATAGACAGGGCTATTTTACTAAGTAACAGTATGTTTTAGGAAAAAAATTGACCCTTATTCGTTCTGTACTCAAAGATAATAGTTACCCTTCGCACTTGGTCAACAACATCATTAACAATAGATTAAATTATTTACAAACGAATTTTAATAATTCATTTTCACCTTCTTGCTCAAATTCAATAGCTTCTTCTTCCTCCCAATACAAAGGAACTATCTGTTTACCTTTTTAAGCAATTTTTCGTATTTTTTAAAAAAATTATTTTCTTCAGAAGGATTCCGTTTAGTTTTTAGTTTTGATAATACTTTTAATTGCCTTTTTTCGGTTCTTAAGTCTGGAACCCCGTCTGATAGGGTCACCGATTCTGTTTACAGGTTGGATTGCAATGATTGCAATATGTGTTATATTGGGGAAAGTTCCCAGTATATTTATAAGAGAGTTAATCAACATATTTATAATTCAAAAAATCCAAACCAATTCAAAACGATGTTTTCAGATCATATGCTCAATCTCAATCACACTTTTAACACTTCACATCCTGTTATTCTTTATATCGAAAAATAGTGACCTTAGAAAATTTGCTGAATCCTTTTTTATTTCATTAAATTCCTCTTGTGTTAATAAACGCAATTCATCCCACCTTTTACATGATAGTTACCAGATAGTTATTGATTTTATTAAAAAAAAAACAAAAAAATAATTTGCTATCTCCTTTATATTATTTTTTACAATTTTGTTTTTTCTTGTTCAAACTTTTACATGTTTTGCATTTTCCTTTTGATCAAATCCATTTCAAGCACTCGTGTTCGATGCGTCCGTGCTTCGTGCATTTGTCCTTGATACGTCCCCTCCCATCAATACGCCTAGTGAAATATTACAGTCGAGTATGGTGCTCGGTATGGGCGTGTTCCTTGCTTCACAATGTTAAATTTCATAACTTTTAGTCAAATTAGTTTTCAAATCTTTTAGTTATTCATAATTTTTTCTAAAAAAATGTTTTTTTCTAATATGTTATCAGTTTAATTTTTTAAAATAAAGTTTTTTTGAGTGTTTTTGTCCTGTGGTGTGTATAATGTTTCTCTATGTTATAATTAATCTATATTTGTGTTTATAGTAGTTAATAAAATTTTCAAATTGTTGTAGTTGCTGAATGATGACACGCATCTTGTGTCGAAACGTATAAATAAAAGTTTTTATACTTTATACCTTTTTTATTTCGACGAATGGGCTGCTAGTTACTTTGAAATATGTTTCAACGTCGAAAAAACTATCAATATATATATATATATATATATATATATATATATATATATATATATACGAGGGTCATGTAAAAAATAAGGTTCCCAACGCTGTACACTTTCCGCGCGAGATACTAGGGGAAATCCGGCAACACCATTTTCATTGTTGATCCTTGCCACTCCATTCCAACTAACCGGAAGATTACTGCAAAGCTTAGTGCCAATCTAACAGCCATCCGCGATGGAGCGCGCAATCGCCGTCACCGCCAGGTGTAAAATCCATTCAGTCATTCGATTTTTAAACGCGAAAAAGCTTACACCTATCGAAATTCATAGACAGTTGGAAGAAGTTTATGGCAAAATTTGCATCAGCGTCCAGCACGTCCTCAAATGGTGCAGGGAGTTCTCCGAAGGACGCACAGACGTTCACGACGAGCAAAAGACCGGGAGGCCATCGAGTTTTGGTTCCGAAAATGTGTCTTGCTTACAGAGTTAATGCTTAAAGGGTCCACTATAAATTCGGACAAGTACTGCGAGACACTAACAAAACTCAAAAGAGCCATCCAAAATTGCCGGAGAAGAAGGCTGAGCAAGGGCGTGGCGGCGGAGTTCTTCGAAGCGGGTTTTCAAAAGTGGAAAACTCCTCAGAAAAAATTCGTTGAAAGATCTGGCGACTATGTAAAAAATAGATTGAAATACAAGCTTTCCGATAGTATACACATTTATAGCAATAAAAATGCCCCAACCCTAAAAAAATTTGGTAACCTTATTTTTAAACCTGTATATATATATTTACATATATATATATATATATATATATATATATATATATATAATTTTGTGATATGAGTGGAACGAATAATAAATGTTAAATATAATATGAACAATACAACACTCAGATTTTTAACAACTGTTTTCGAAATTACACTGAAGATGAGGCATGCCATGGTCTCGTTACGTCTATAATTACCAAATAAAGTGTGTGTTAAAAATCTGAGTGTTGTATTGTTCATATTTAACATTTAATATATATCTTATATATACAATTCTTCTGTAACTATGTATGAATGATTAATCCTCCTAAACTATAATTCGGATTTTCATGAATCTTTCTGAAGTTTGTTTGGGAAATTCTCTAGAATTTTTAGATTCATAGAAATATAGTTAGATTGTAGAAATAAATGGAAAAAATTACAAAAAACCGCTTATCATTGTTTGACCTTGAAAATATTTGAAGCTTAGTTTGACATTAAAAAACAAATGAAGACTGTCATTTGCCAAACATATCTATTCACTTATTGGCTAAGGCAATATAATAAATTCATGATTATGAATGAGTAAAATGTAATGTCTACATTATTATTGCCAAAAAGCAGCTGAGATGTGCCATAAATTAAAATAATATAATAAAATAGAGTCAAGATGCGTCTGACAAGTGATGCAGTTCTGCGCATGCGTCTCACGTTTGTGAAATGTCAGTTTAACGTAATTACATACCCTATATTAAAATTCAATTTGACAGATTATTATTTTTTAACTAAATGTTAAAGAAAAATTCAAAGCGTTGTTTGCTAATATTAGGTTGTCAAATATCTCCCTTCCGCTTTTTTGCTATTGGTTTATAATACAAAAAGGCGGAAGGAAGATATTTGACAACCTAATATCTTCAGAAATATACATTTTAACAAAAATAATGAAATGTTCAAAATTATATAAATTAATATCTTAATAAATCACTGTTTTATAGTGTTCTAGGAACAATATTAAGCTAGATATGAAAATGGGGTTTTATAGTCCTCAAAATAAGCTTTATAATAAGTATTTCTGCATGTAAAATAAGTGAGCTATCATGCAAATAAAAGACGCATACAATGTTTTTTTCATTTGAATCAAATAGTTTATGAGTTCCATTTCCACCAAAATTAAAAATAATCCTATTCTATCTAGAATTAACTTGGTTTAAAAGATCTTGATAGATTCTAGAAAATACCATAACTTTAGTACAAACGATTTTCAAAAAACTCATGATTTCATGAAAAAAATCCATTAAAAAAACAATCAATTTCTCATTATTATATCTCTGAAATTCAAGGGTTTTTTTCTGACTAATTATTGCGTTTTATTATTTTTCGTTACACAAATATTGATAGAGTTATAATTGTTTAAAGAGTGCGCGCAGTAAACCAGAGTGTCTTTCGAGCCCTTTAACCCTTCGCCGTTTCTAAATAAGCAAAGTTATGGTAAAATATATGATAGAGAAAGTTGTAGGTCATTTAATTACTATTAAAATAGTATATTACAAGTTCTGATAAAATCAGAATTAAAAGAGTTATAATCCAATTAATGCCGGGGGTGGTGAAGGAGTGCAAATTGTTTTCACTTCTGAACTTAAGATTAAGATTAGCCTATTTCCAAAATTTCAAGAAAATTGGAGCATAGTAAAAGAATTCGCAGAGCACACGCTTTTTTCCTCTTTATTTACTGCAATAATTTTGTTTATTGTAGGTTGAATAAAGCACATGTGAACACGATTTGACAAATTAATTCACTTCAAATATGAACTTAAGTAATAATGTATATTGAATTATTCGTGAGAAAAATTTAATTAAGATATTAAAATTACTAAAAGCCAGTTAAAATATGGTACAAAATTATAAAAATTATAGGCAACATTTTTGAAGCAATTATTTTGGGTAGAAACATTCAAGGTGATATTGTACCTATACCGCGAATGGTATATATTATATATATATATATATATATATATATATATACTATATTAATATTATATATTATATTAATTTTTTCTGAATATGTTATACCTTTTAAAAAACTTCAATTTCCAATACGTATATCTTATGCTATAAATCGCAAAGGCAGACAATTTTTCGTGTGATAAACTTGGAAAATCAATGTTTTAGTCGTGAATAAACGAAAAATCCACATCTACAGGTATGACTAAAATTATTGGATAACCCTTGGCATTAAAATAAATTGAGCTATTGGAAATAAATTTGTTCTATTAATTGCGGTGTATAATTTTTAATATACAATTTTATTGAACATATTTTAATATTTGTTAAAGGGATAATTAAAGGGTATCTGTGGGAATTGAGAATCATAATTTTATTTGAAGCAGTTCTACATTTAACATCACTCATATTTGTGCAAATAGTAATTCGAACCGTGTAAATATTAAAAATAGTAATTTTAACTGAACGGTGTAAATATAACGTAAATATAACGGTATAGGATATTAAAAAAATGTAGATGTGGGTACAGGACAACGTCTATCGGGTCATCTAGTATATATATATATATATATATATATATATACGTGAAATGGAAATGAAAAAAGCTCTCACACTACTTCTTCCCTGAATCGAGTTGGAGTTTAACTCAGCTCACGGACCTGCCTTAGGGCAGCACTACCCTTTATTATTATTATATATATACTAGCCGACCCGACAGACTTCGTCCTGTCAAAAAAATTTGTAATGTGGCGGTGTTTTGTTCCTACGTTTTTTTATTCTTTGCAAAAAATTATCCTGAGCAGAACCGTCACCCTGGTAATAATTCGGTGTGAATTAAAAATAATTAAATGATACATTATACGCATTTAAAAGTAAGTAATTTTAATCATGTAAATCATAATTCAAAAATCAGTTCAATTTTCATTGTAGTGCTTTGTAATAAACGATGTTTTTTGTTTGATTACCTGGCGCATAGACAAACAAATTTGATGGTTTTCCAATACGGGAACAAAAACTTAATGAACTTAATGATACCATAACGCACTGGAAACTGTAGTCGTTTAATCTCAAATGGCACATCAGTCGGAATCATTGGGATGCACGGTGCGAGAACATATTCTGCTTTATACTTTCCTTTCAATATAGTTGCTTTCATCACGTTGTTTGGTAGTTTTTTTTATCGCTAACCTTGTGCCGTTGCAAAGGCGCGGTTGGTCAATATTTCGCAACATTATAATTGCCGATTCAACCTTTAATTGAAGATTGTGAGGTGACAATCCTAGCAAATCCAGCGAGTTTAAAAACTCCGGTGGATCGTCTTGGTTAGTTGCCGAATCAATTGATTCGCCTGTAATTTGTCCTTGAATTTTGAAATTTAATTCATTTACATTAATGTTTCTGGCTGACAATATAGCTCGTTAATTAATAATAATAGAAAAAAATTTCTATGTTTATATAAATATATTGAAAATTAGATTATCAAAAACTACACAAAATGTCATGACATAAATCATTGTGTTTTCTACAAATTTCGTTGCCTACTCGATTAAAAAAGAAAAAGGCTGTTTTTAGGATTTTCCCGGCAATTATTCGATTTTTTCTCGCCGTAAGAACCATTCTTGGACATCAAAAAACATTTTAAAAAAAGAATTGGCCAAATTGGTCCAGGCGTTTTTGAGTTATGCGCTTACCAACACATTTTGCGATCCATTTTATATATATATATATATATATATATATATATGTATATATATATATATATATATATATATATATATATATATGAACTTTTAATGAGCAATCAAAATAACTAAAAACGCTGAGAAGACAAAAAATATAGTTTATAGAACCTTCAAGGAAAAAAAAAAGTTACTTTTACAAATAAAAAATACATTTAATATGAAAATTTTTATTCTTTTTGAAAAATCTAAATTCAAAGTTATAAAAATACAAGATTGTAATAATATATTTTAGAATGTTCTATGGAATCACAATGTTGCCTATTTGAAATAATTGTATAGGCTAAAACTATTTTTTCACTCTGCAAAAGTGCACAATTGCACATATAATTGATTTTTTTATGTATGTGACAATTATAATTGTCTTCTAACATAGATATATCAAAAATAAATTTTTGATATGTAGTTAGTTCCAATAGAGTTCTAACTAACAGTAATAAAATATACATATTATTACTAAGTAGTAATAATAATTATAACATATTAATTACTAATTATGAATAGTTTATTATCATAAAATATTAAATGATATTAATGTATTTTACAGAACCATGACTACATATGCGGAAATTATAACCATTCTCCTTTGGTTGACTAGTATAACGTGTGAGCAACCATCGTCTGCAGCCCATTTACTGAATCCAGCATTTATTGAAAGTCCTCTAGTAACAAATTGGATACCAATACCACGTTCAGCATCCCAAACATTTCGATACTCCCAAAGACATTTTCCGGAGCCACCATACGCATTCATAGGAGAGCCTTCTATCCTCTTACAAAGCGCACATAATACAGAGAAGAAAATTGCAGGAAGTATATCGACATCATCGCAACCTCAGGAGCATATTCAAGTGTTGTACGTGCCACTTAATTCTGTAAGAAGGCAAACGAAGTATCCAAATTTTACACCACCAAGTCCAAGAGCTATCAATGACTTTTATTTTTCAAGTACACTTGCACCTCTCACCACCACAATTGCTCAGCGAACTTTAAAACCTAAACCTCATCAACCTCCATTAGCTTTATTCATGCGCAGCAATTATCAAACCAATGATCCTTTAAGTCAATTGCTGCAGAAATTGTCGAGTACAAATAATGTTGATGTGTTAGATAATCTGTCGATCAAGCAGCCTGAGGTATTCGTTGGTCCATCGGGTTTGAAAACACCATTAGAGTATTTAAAATTTAATCTGCCCTATTTATCAAATATTGAACGCAATAGATTGAACAAAAAAAATAACGACATTCCATTTTACGTAGCTCCATTAAGTTATACTGAGCCGCAAGGATACTTTAAAATTGCTTTTCCGGCGCCGCACGTGGGTGGAATTATTGTACGTTCGCTTTATTTTGAGCAAGAGCCCCCATCAGAATCAGTCACAGAATCCACTAAATTTATTCCTATATCTCATGCAGCATATATATCTAATTTAGCTCAAAATAACTTTTCCTTGCTAGATTCTCAGACGAAATCAAATTTTGATAAAGAAAACCCCCTATTAAATTATGATGGGAAGATACAGTTTAAAAATACGAGATTTAGGAGCGACTTACAAAATAATAATCGCAAATTACGCGTAAACTTAAATCCAGTTTCAACTCCAACACATATGTTTGAGCATTTTGATTCAAACATTGAGCAGACAACCCCCCAAACAAGGCAATCAAATAATTCTAATCTCGATTTGTCATTAGACATAACGTCAAAATTAAGTCAACAGCCAGATCATATACCTGTACCACCTTCGAATTACAACAATAGAAATCAAAACCAAAAGACTTCTTTGCCTTCTGAAGATGAATTACTTCAGAGTACTCATAATACCGTACTAATAAACAAAGATAACATTAATAATGCAAATTCACAAACCAAACTATATGTAAATAAACAAGCATATGAAACCGTTTATAGTTCACAAACATTGGACCCGCTGCGTAACCAAGCCGGTCAAACAACAACCGTATCAATTATTGAAAGTGAGCTAAATGAAGGTAATAAACATATTCAAAATAAAACTGACTTCAATAATGCATATAACTTAAGCCCTATAAAAAATGAAGCAAGTTTTATCAAAACTACTCAACAATTATTTGATGCATCCACAAACATACCTGAGGGTTTGCAAAATGAGAAGCAACAGGCCGAAACAAAACATGATGTCGAAAAAAAACAACACCATTATTCTTCATTTTCATTTCAAAACTTTCCGACAATTAGAAATGAGTATTCAATAATTGACCATTATAATGATCAATATAATAAAGCGTATGAAATTTTATCAAAAGCGGCATTGCCTTCTCAGACGTCAACCAACTCACCAAAATCCAATACAGAGATTGATCAACTCTCAAAAAGTGAATCGTACGATTCTCATCAAACTCGTTGGAATCATCAACAAGTTAAAACACCAATAGAAAAAGCTATAAAAGCATCGAGACAACGCGGTACACAAACATTTCGGGATACAATAAAACAAGATTACCCAGATGCTGTAGATGAAGCATTTATTGATATTGCCAAAAATGTAAAATCTTTAAATAATTACAGTAATATAAAACCAAAAACACCGTCAGAATCAACCGCTATTTTATCAAAAAATGATGTTAGTTACAAACATGCTTCTTTAGATACTGCCATAAAATATACATTGCCACCCAAACTTCCGCAAATTAGCGAAACACTTCCAGGATTGATTAATTCATTACAAGATGCTACAAAGTTTCCAAATGTAATTGTCACATCACCTCCTACTACCACCACTGCATTCAATACAAAAAAAGTTTCTAGAGGAAGAAGACCAGTAACCGTAAGACAACGCGAATCAACCCGGAGGCAAACCGTACAACGACGCCCTATTTATCAGATTAGGTCTACTACTGTACCTACAATGAATAAAATCTCACGAGTTCGAGGTGACAATTATTATAATAGTAACAACAAACAAACGAGAGAACCTGTAGAATCTCAAAGAAAAAATCAGAGTCATCATAGAAATCGTGCACGAATACATACTTCATTTACAAGATATGATGCAAATGCTGAGAATACAGCAAATTACCCGCAAAAAAAGCCGTTATCTATTACACCTTCAGTAAATGCGGATCAAATAATTAACGAAACTGAGCCGCTTTATGAAAATCCTAATAAACGTGTAATAGAATCAAGGGACGAAATAGTTCAAATTTCCAAGGCAAACGCGCAAAAATCAAATGAACAATCTTTAGCTGCCATTCATTTACAAACGCCAACTACAATTGAAGAACAACTTTCATTATTACGCCATGAAGATGCGAATGATACCTCTAGTGAAAAGGTAGTTTCTGATCTTCTGAATTATGAAATAGCATCCACTTCTCTGCCATACTCGGATAAAACAAAGGAATCGGTTAGTCATTTAGAATATGGTAAAATTAAAAATAGCGAAACAACGACTATAATTAGTCATCACTTGAGACAATATACGGGTAGACTCCACGATAAAGTGATTACATCAACAGAAACACCTAAAATATTTAGAATTCGGGGTAAAATGCGTAAACCTACAGCGTCAACAATTGAAAAATTGAAAAATGATAGTAATTCAAATGACGAGAATCACCAATACAAGGCAAATAAAACTTCTGATAAATATACACAAAGCAATAACTTTTTTATCAACTTGACACCAGATGATCAGAGCAATTATGAGTCTATACGTCATGTACATGTCATGAAATTAGAGACAAGTTCTAAAAATGTTCCTGTCAATTTAGACAACACATATGTAAAATCTAATAAAACGAATATATTATTAAATGAACCAAAAGTATCAAATATATTTAATAAAGAGAAAAACGAACTTGTAGAACATAATTTTGAAACCTTACTTGTAGATAGTAATGATTTTACTACTAGTAGTACAATTACAACAAAGAGACCAGCAATTAGACGTGGATATTGGCGTCGTGTTCAAAAAAAAAACTCTCAAGAAGATACCTTAGAAGCATCTGAATCACATAATGTGCAAAGCACATATATGAATAGGTTACAAAATCCACACGACATTAAAAAATTCAATGTATATGATTTTGAAGATTTTTCTAAAGCAACAACGACAGAAAATTTGTTTAATTCTGTTTTTGCGAAAAGTACTGTATTATCAACAATACATGACACAACAACTGAAGAGTTAAAGACTGACTTAAGCACATTAACAACAGAGCATGTGGTAGAAGGCACGTCAACAATTGATCCCAGTATTTTAGAACATGATTATGGCATTGGGAATGAACAAGCGGACACATCTACAGATATTGTAAATGGAATAATAAATGCTCCAGAAAATCAACAAACAACACTATCATCTGCTCTAGATGACCTCTCTAATGTAAATTCTCTCAATATTGTAACATCAACTGCTATTACTCACGAAACTGAAATATGCTATAGAGGGCGTTGTATAAAAAACCCTACACCATGAATAATTTATTTATTTTTTATTTTAATCGATTCATATCAAATAATATATTCTTTTCATTAAAATTTTATAACTTCAATATACAATGATATTTGAAAAATCGCTCTTGCACCTATGAGAAATGAGAATAAGCCTATGAGAATGATTGTCGCTATGAAACTGATAATATAATAATAAAATAAGTGTATTATATATTGTATAGTCAACTATAATGATAATATGTTCATATATATATTTATAATAATTAAGTATATTGTTTAATATTATAGCTAAATTATTTTGAACTGATTTTGTTTTTACACTAAATTTAATACTTTACTGTTATACTACATTCGCGTAATAATATTTATATGTACTTGTATTATCTTCTATGTCATAATGTTTTATATAATTTTTATGTATAATTTGATCTAGGTAATGAAAAAATAAACACAATAGAAATAATAATATGCATTTCATTGAATACATTCATTATTAATACACCGTATAAAGTCCATATAGATTAAAGGTTTCAGACAGTGAAAACAAGGTAACACTTGACGCTGTAAGTAACATATTGCGACGAGAAAGGGTTGAAGTCTCCATTCTTGATGATGCAATGACTGCCATTCATTATATTTTAGTATTGCATTCCCCATTACAAAAGGGTTAACTCTAACTTCTAAATCAACAACCTATAAATACCTACCCGTGGAAACTGAACATAACTAACTACACGAATAAAACTGAATGTACTTATTGTCTTATTTAATATTACATTAGAATTACAGGTGTGAAGGCATAACTGTACCTACGTACAGTCATGACATATGTCTAAACTCTAATGTACTAACAAATCTTTAATTAGGAGGGTACAGGTAACAATATAACAATACGGCCTGACTTTTGAGGATCAGGTTCTTATTCAACTCGAACCTAATACTGCAGAAACCCTAAAAGAGGCGGGTGGGGAATGCAAGGGTTGTGCCACCCTCTAGCTACAGCGTCTATTGTCGTTACACGCCTCTTGTCACACTACAAATCAATACAAGCTTGTTTTTTCCGAACCTCCCGGGTTGTACGATATCCTTTCTAGGGTTTTGTTTTGCTCTTTGGTCCTCGTCTTTCGGTTGAGTGGTTTGACTAAGCTTGCTCACGTGTAAGCCTTGCTATTTTGGTAATAAACGATGGCTGTAGTAGTGGGTGCATGCCGGCCATTTTTTGAGTGTGTGGTTCCAGTCAAATATTCCGAGAATCCTGGTAAGCTATTTTCTCTTTGTTTACAAGCACAAAAACATACACACTCGAAAACATAAAACTATATAATTATAGAAACTCACAACCTATTCCGTTATTAAGGAAAACGTGTTACAAACTAGTAGTGTGTATGACATCGTGCCTTAAAGCAAATTGCTGGAACTTTCTGTACCGTAACGAAATATTCGAGGAATATTAAATGTTTTCAAATAGATTATCATAAATAAATACTGTAACGTTGTCTAATATTTATAAGAATTATATAAAATGAATTGCAAAATTTAAAATATTTGCCTAAAGTATATTAGAACTTAAGTCAGAATTACAATTAAAATCTGAATTATTTTCGAAATACAAAAAAAAAAAATTAAAAAAAAAAAATGATACATTTTTTTCCACAAGCAATTATTTTATTAAAACAAGCAGAAAGTTCTTTGAATCATTCAAATTGGACGCTTAGTTCTCTCAAAAACTGCCATTTTTTGCACATTTAGCTCTGTATCACCGAAACCGCTGGATCTTCCTTTGCCAAAAACTAATCACACTTTTCTTCGTCATTACAAATTGAATGCTTTTTAGATCATTCAAATCCAATGCTTCGATCTCTCAAAAAATCTATTTCTATTTTCTGCATTCTTTGCTCCGTATCTCCAAAACGGCTAGACCTGCTTCTGCCAAAAACTAATCAGCACATCTCCCTATCAATAGGAATCGAACGTTTTTTGAACCATTCAAATCGGTTGATCCCTGCGTGCAAAAACATGGACGAAAAATTGTATCCATACATACACACACAGACACACACATACATCCATTTTTTCTGAGGTATGCCAAAATGTTCAGCAACCTTCTAAACATGAAGAAATGTAAAAAATTTCAATTTTAATTTTTGGACGATTACAATAACTTACCCTACGGGAAGTTGAAAAAACATTCGATTTCTGTTGATAAGCAGATGTGCTGATTTTGGCAAAGACAGTTCCAGTCGTTTCGGAGATTTTATCATTAATTCTCAAATTTAATTGCTACAAATTTATTGGAAATTAAAATGGGACTTTAAGCATATCTCCACGTTTCAAAGGTTTTTCAACATTTTAGCAAACCTCAGAAAAAATTGATGTGTATGTGTGTGTATATGTGTGAAGACAATTTTTCGTCGACGATTTCGGGCGTTTGGATGCACCGATTTCAAAAATTCAGAAAAGATCGATTGCTATTGATAGGGAGATGTGCTGATTAGGTTTTGGCAAGGGCAGGTCCAGCCGTTACATAGATACGGAGCAAAGACTGCTGAAAAATAGGAACGAGTTGTTGAAAGAACGGAGTATCCGATTTGAATGATCCAAAAAACATTCTGCTTGCTTGTGTTGGCAAAACAATTGTTTCAAAAAAAAAAATATTTCTAAATAATTTTTTTCAAAAAAATTTTTTTTTGTATATAAAAAATAATTCGGATAATATTTTTAATTTTGGCTAAAGTTCTAAAGCTCACTTATATACTTTAAATAAATAATTTTAACTTTGTAATTCCTTATATATATAATTCTTATAATTATTAGAAAATGTTAACATTACCGTTACGAAATTTTCAAGAAATAATAAATGTTTTCAAATAAATTATTATGAATATTGTAATTACAGTATTTATAATAATCTAGTTGAAAACATTTAATATTTTTTGAAGATTTAGTTACGGTACGGAAAGTTCCAGCAATTTGCCTTAAGACCACGATGCCTTACAACACTAGTTATAAGAATATACTAATACTGGTTTATTTTTATGATATCTGAATAATTTTTCTTTATATTCGCACCAATTTCTGATAGATATGACATTATTTAATAACTTCCCGTAGGGTAAGTTATTGTAGTCGTCCAAAAATCGACGATTTGAAGGTTTCTGAACATTTTGGCATACCTCAGATAAAATGAATGTGTGTTTTTTTTGGTATAGCGAAGGAAATGTCTTTATGCATCCCAGACTGGTGTTCTGTCTGGGTATGTCGGACTCAATACCGCCCTCGTATAATACCGACTAAAACCTCCGCTTTGCCCTTGCCTCTGGTCCCCACGGAAACCGTCGTTAGGCATTACTTCGTGGGGAGAAGATCTAGAATGTTATAATTCTTTACTTGATTTTATACTCATCTTTTAAATGGGCAAAGTCCCATTCGTCCTTTCTCTTTCCATAGAGCGCCGGTCAATTAGCACCTTTCTTGCAAATCTGTCTATGGCGTTCCAAGCAGCTGCACTTGTCAGCAACTCTTCCACATCGTCCCGTGCATCACCAAATCGCGGGCACACGAAAAACCCAATTTCACCCAAACAATATGCGCAATCCGGCGAGCTATCATGCTTAAAGCGCTGTAGGTAGGCTCGAAAACAGCCGTGCCTAGATAGCATTTGCGTAGTATAATAATTTACTTCTCCATGCTTGTGACTTAGCTTGTGATGTTAGGAATGAGTCGATGCGTTCATCTGCCCTTTACTGCGACATCCCACAGTTGCTGCCATCGGTCAATGCTGTTCTGCCGTTTTTCTAATCTCAACTTTTCAGGACTCAGTTGTTGATGTCTTCTATAGTAAATTGTCCGTCTTTTCTCTGCTAAGACTAAGAGAGGCAGAGTTCCTGAAATGACGCATACTGCTTCCTCCGATATCGTGCGAAATGCGCAAGCAACAATGTATAGGGTCTGCCATTTTCTTCGATATTTGAGATTTGAAAGCATCAGCCCATATGTAGATACCATATGTCAGCATCAAAGTAACCACTGACGAGCATCAGTCGAGCAAGACTCGCCCTAACTATTGACGCCTTACCACTAACGTGTTGCATCAAGCATTACGCCAAGGTAACAGATGTGAGGTTCCGACGTGATCAAGATTTCCTATCTTTAGCTTGATGGTCTCTATTGTTTTTCTACTCGTGATAAGAACAGCTTCACTTTTTTGTTGTGCTAATTGGGGGTTTATTGTTCCATAGACTTACGATCTCATCAATTTGTTTGGAAACAACTACTATGGCAACATCGTCAGCATGTGCTACTAGTTTCACACATTCTGGAATCTCTAGTCTCAAAAGGCCATCATACATAATATTCCACAGGAAAGAGCCTAGAACAGAGCCCTGCGGCGCACATCCGTTATATTATATTCTTCTGTACCATCGCGTGAATCGTACATTAGAATTCTGTCTGTAAAGTAGCTTGCTACTATATTGCAGAGGTATGCTGACACGTTCTTGTCACGAAGTGCATTCATAATGCAATCCCAGTTTGCAGAATTGAAAGCATTTTTTATATCCAATGTAGCTACAAGACAGTACTTTTTCGTACCCCCCATCCATCTGGTTCCAGCAATTGCTTCCTTAGCGGTATTAACTACCAAGTTTATAGCATCGATAGTTGATCGCCCTTTACGAAAACCATACTGATTAAAAAAATTTTCGATATACAAAAAAAAAATTAATCATTCAAAATGAGTGTATGTATGTATGTATGGATACAATTTTTCGTCCACATTTTCTGGTGCACGGATCAACCGATTTGAATGGTTCAAAAAACATTCAATTCCTATTGATAGGGAGATGTGCTGATTAGTTTTTGGCAAAAGCAGGTCCAGCCGTTTCAAAGATACGGAGCAAAGAATGGAGAAAATAGAAATCAAGTTTTTGAGAGATCGGAGCATCGGATTTAAATGATCAAAAAAAACATTGAATTTGTAATGACGGAGAAAAGTAGTGTAAATTAGTTTTTGACAAAGGCAGGTCCAACGGTTTTGGAGATGCAGAGCTAAATGTGCAAAAAATGACAGTTTTTGAGAGAATTAAGCGGTCGATTTGAATGATTCAAAGAACTTTCTGCTTGTTTTAACAAAATAATTGCTTCTCGATAAAAAAAAAATCAGATTTTTTTTGTATATCAAAAATAATTTAGATTTTAATTGTAATTCTGACTTAAATTCTAATATACTTTAAACAAATATTTTTAACTTTGCAATTCAGTTTATATAATTCTTATAAACATTAGACAATGTTACAGTATATATTCATGATAATCTATTTGAAATTGAACATTTCGTTACGGTACGGAAAGTTCCAGCAATTTGCCTTAAGGCAAGATGTCATGCACCCCACTAGTTTTAAAAATTCAATTGCAATAATAGCTAATTCACAAATAAAATAAGGTAGAACTAGTGGAGTGTATGGCATCGTGATGATGATGATGATGATAAATTTTTATATTTCTATCAATATATGTTACAAAGTCCAGTATAATATTTTATGCATTACTACCTAATAGGTATTTTTGCAATTTATGTATGGTATTTAAGAAAATTTTAATAATCTAGTTACATATCAATATCAATAATGTTGACAATAAGTGAAAAAAAAGAAAAACAAAAAAAACACTATTCGTTCAATTATAACTTACAACTAAGATAATACTAAAGCTTACTAACTAAAATATATTATTATGAATAAGTGTAACTATATCTTTTCCAAATACTACTGCTCTATCAGGTGGTTTGGCAAAGCGTATTTGCCATACCATATCATGTCTGATGTGATTCTTCCTAGGCTTTTTATGATTGGATTTGGACTATGTTTGCAATTTTCGAAGAATTTCGCCGTCATGTTGAGTATGGTCTCTTTAAAAGGTTGCAGATTGGACTTTTCATGAAGATACTTATTAGATTTGTAGTGTTTCGTGATTGGATCTCTCTGCTCATTTAGTATTAATCGTAATACTTTATTTTGTAATATTTGCAGTTTATGAATATTACTTTTACATGTAGTGACCCAAATTTGTGCCGCATAGGTGATTATTGGTCTTATTAATGTGAGATATATTGTCCTCTTATTTTTTGAGTTCAGAACACTGTTTCGATGTAGTAGTGATTTTAGTGCGTTCATTGCCCCGTATGCACTACTTAATTTATTTTTAATGTGTTTTGTGAAGGTTAATTTTTGGTCCAGTGTGACACCCAAGTATTTGACACTGTTTTTCCATTCGATTGGTATATTTGTTACTTGTAAATTGTTATATGGAATACTTCTTTTATTACATTTAGAGAGAATTATTGCCTCGGATTTTTGGGCATTAATTTTAAGGCGCCACAATTTCGTGTAGTTTATGATCTCGTTTATATGTTGTTGAATTCTCTCTATTATTAAGTAACTGATCTTGATGAGCTTAGGATTGCCGTGTCGTCTGCAAATATCAGCATGTCCGTTTTGGGGGAAACTGGAATATCATAAATATATAAGTTGAACAGTGTAGGTCCAAGTATAGATCCTTGAGGTACCCCTGCAGTAACCATTTTTGGATTTGAAAGTACATTACCAATTTTCACTTGAAAATTTCGATCACTGAGATATGATATGATAAATTTAATTATGTACTTTGGGAATTTTAAAATAATTAGTTTATAGATTAATCCTGTGCTCCAAATTGTGTCAAAAGCTTTCTCAATGTCAAGTAACACTAGTCCTGTATTATGATTACGTTTGTTAAAGTTAGTAATGGCTTTTTCTACCAGCACAGATAGTGGATGCATTGTAGAATGTCCTTTTTTAAACCCAAATTGAAAGTTTGGTATAATATTTAATTTTTCTATATGTTTGTTGACTCTGGTTTGTACGACCTTTTCTGCCACTTTACTCATTGTGTTGAGTAGTGCAATTGGACGATAGTTTGCTGGTATATTGTTTATTTTACCGGGTTTGTGTAATGGCATCATGATTGAACTCTTCCATTGAGCTGGAAAATAGCCCAAAATCAGTATTTGATTTATTACTCTTGTTAGAAGCATCAACGCTTTATGCGGCAAGTTTTTAATTATGATGTTTTGCAACCCATCGGGACCTGGGCTTTATTGTTTTTGAGAGTTTTTAATGTGTCTATTATTTCCTTGACAGTAACAATTTTAGTCTTGGATCTACAGTGAGCAGTTTTAGAGATGAATGATTGTACTACATTTTCTACTTTTTGGGAGAATAAGGTGTTTTGACTGTCGAAATTAATCGATAATTATTTTCAAATTGTTTAGCTAGTGCTTCGGCTTTCTGAATTTCTGTTGAGGCCATCCCCGTATCGCAAACTAGGGCAGGTATTTGTGGAAGTCTTGTTTGCGCTTTATAGTTATTGGCCAAATATTATTGGATATGTGTTAATTTTGTTCAATTTGTCAGTCCAGCATTTGTTACGATATTCCCATATTCTACTTGATTATTTTTGTTAGTTTATTCACATGGGATTTCAGGTGTTGATTACCAGAAACTTGCCAAAGTTTTTTGACTTGATTTTTGAATTTTATTTTATTTATTATGTCTTGTGGTAAGTTGTCAGCAGTATATTGTTGTGGATTTCTAAAAGGAATAGTTAATTTAATAGCGTAATTTATCGTGCTTGTTAAGTGTTCAATTTCTCTATCTAGATCTTCTTTTTCAATTATTTGCATCCTGTGATTTATATTTAAGTTAATTAATTTTTTAAATAGGATCCAATTGGCTTCTGCGTAGTTTAAGTACTTTTATTGTCAGACTCATAAACGGTTAATTTGTTATTTATTTGTATAAAGACTGGATTATGATCCGAGTTTAGACATGACAGAGATGTCGGTTGAGTTGTTATATGTACATTTTTTGTTAAAGCCAGGTCAATAGTACTATTGTTATGATGCACACATTGAGCAAATCTAGTTGGAGTATCTGGGTAATGCAGCTGAACATTGTTCACTGTATTATTAATATATTTGTATAGTTTTTTACCACTGTTATTATTTCCTCTGCATTTCCACATTGCATGTTGAGCGTTGAAGTCACCAGCTATAAGCACTTTATTGCTAACATTAATGAGTAATTTGATGTCACGTAGTAATATTTGTTGCTCGGAACATAAATAGATATTATTGTCAGTTTAGAATTTTCAGTAAATATATTTATGGCAGCCGCTTCAGTGTACTTCAGTTCTGGTAAGTTGAGTTGCTCATGCTTAATGCAACGCCTGACAAGAATGGCTGTACCTCCCCATGAAGAGTTTTCTCTATCTGTTCTATACACTTTGTAATTTTTAATATAAAAAGTATCTTTCTTTTGTAAATGTGTCTCATTTAAAAGGACTATATCAATGTTCTTAGTTTCAAGTAATTCAATAAGTTCAGCTCGATTTTTCTTGGTGCCATTTGCATTAAAGTAAATTACATTAATGTTATAGGTTTGGTTCAAGGCCATAATTTTAATGAGTCAAGTATTAAATGATATTTTTCACTATATGTCTTTGCTGTCTTGAGAGCTGTAGATAATGTGTATAATTCCTTAAATATTGTTTGCCACTTCTGGATCTTCAAATGCTGATTTTATATGTTTCGCTGCATTTAAAATCCCTTCTGTCGTGCTAAAATCCGGTTCTGCCAAAGAGTTTACAGCTCGATTTTGGGGTCTGGATTTGCATTGTTCTTTTGCCTCTGAGATGACAGCAGAATATGTCCTCGACGCATAAGGTGAATTTGCAAATTTATTCTTCTTTTGCTCCTTGTACTTGAGCAAGTATTCACAACGCGAAAAGTTCGCAGGGTGTTTTTCTCTACAGTTGATGCACTCTGCTGGTTCATTGCTAGTTTTTTTTACACTGTCCTGGTAAGTGGTCTTCAGTACATTTTACGCATCTGTATTTCAAGTTACAGTTGTAAGAGGTGTGACCTACTGTTTGGCACTTTCTGCATTGTTTAACATCCAGTGGTTTATAGTTCTCCCATTTAAAAAGATGGCCGTTGATGTTGTTCACCTTTTTTAGATTATTCATATCCTGACTGTTATCCAGTATTATTATGTAGATAGGTAGTTTGATTGTGTGTCCATCCGAATGTTTTTTCTTGAGTTGAATAACTACTTTTTAACTAGTATGTTGTTTTCGATGAGATAGTCATGAACTTCCGTATCTGTAATGTGTGGGTTCAGTCCAGTAATAGTAATTTTTTTAGAGAAATTGTTACTGGTGGAGTAAGGAGTATAAAATTGAAGTTTTAATTCTTTAAGTTTGTTTTTAATAATTTCATGATCTTTTATATTGGTAGTATAAAGTTTATGTCTGTATGGATTAATGTATTCAAGAGTAAATGATATTTTAGTAGCGTCTTTTACGTACTTAATAGTTTTAAGATCAATTGTGCTTCTGATAATGATAGGTGGAATTTTTGTAGAAACTTTTTTGATGGGAGCCTCTTCATTACTGTTATTATTGTTTGAATTTCTCCTTCGTTTTTTGTTTGTCACTGTTTGAAAATCGTCCATGTCCATGTCATCTCTGTCTGTTAAGGATTCGAAACTATTTGCACAAGAAATAGTACTTGTGGTTTCTTCCATTGTGTTTTGGGTAGGATCTACATTATTTAAATTTATTTCTAAAGATTTCCTGGAAATATCCCTAGGTAAATCTTTGTTACCTTCTGTTCTTCCTGCAGCTGAATCCAGTATCGTAAATTGACCTTGGTATAAGTTTCTCAATTGCTGCTTTAACACTAAAGACTTTTTATCACCACAATCTTCGGTTTTCCAAAGATCCTTCTTCTTCTTTTTGCCTTTCCACTTCGACATCAGCCACAATCCGGGAACATTTCGAGCACTTCAAATATCTTCTGCGCCAATCTCCAAGTGCAAGTTCTCTTCCCAGCTCCGCCTCAATGAGTCTCTTCTATCTGCCTCGTATCAAAGTTCCAAGTCAAGTCCCCCTCTTGATGCCAGTATCATCCAGTCTGTATGGCATCGTGCCTTAAAGCAAATTGCTGGAGCTTCCCGTACCGTAACAAAATGTTCAGATGTTTTCAAATAGATTATTATAAATAATGTAACATTGTCTAATATTTATAAGAATTATATAAACTAAAGATCTTTAGTCAGTAAATGATATTTTTAGTAGCGTCTTTTACGTACTAATAGTTTTAAGATCAATTGTGCTTCTGATAATGATAGGTGGAATTTTTGTAGAAACTTTTTTGATGGGAGCCTCTTCATTACTGTTATTATTTTTTGAATTTCTCCTTCGTTTTTTTGTTTGTCACTGTTTGAAAATCGTCCATGTCCATGTCATCTCTGTCTGTTAAGGATTCGAAACTATTTGCACAAAAATAGTACTTGTGGTTTCTTCCATTGGTGTTTTGGTAGGATCTACATTATTTAAATTTATTTCTAAAGATTTCCTGGAAATATCCCTAGGTAAATCTTTGTTACCTTCTGTTCTTCCTGCAGCTGAATCCAGTATCGTAAATTGACCTTGGTATAAGTTTCTCAATTGCTGCTTTAACACTAAAGACTTTTTATCACCACAATCTTCGGTTTTCCAAAGATCCTTCTTCTTCTTTTCTTTTTGCCTTTCCACTTCGACATCAGCCACAATCCGGGAACATTTCGAGCACTTCAAATATCTTCTGCGCCAATCTCCAAGTGCAAGTTCTCTTCCCAGCTCCCCCTCAATGAGTCTCTTCTATCTGCCTCGTATCAAAGTTCCAAGTCAAGTCCCCCTCTTGATGCCAGCATCATCCAGTCTGTATGGCATCGTGCCTTAAAGCAAATTGCTGGAGCTTCCCGTACCGTAACAAAATGTTCAGAATGTTTTCAAATAGATTATTATAAATAATGTAACATTT